>NW_027497229.1:0-221143 GCF_021521415.1 Bidens hawaiensis | reverse complement strand
ACGTTTGATTTTTTATAGTGCTAAAGGGTTCCACTGATTGAGTCTGAACCAAATTAGGTGTTTGGTGCCTCCTCCAATCGATTTGCGCCACGTGTCCCCTGGTGCTTTTTCATTGGTTATGATCACGTGGTAACCCATGAGTCATGCTGAGCTGTCCACCTTTCATTTAGCAGCTGTCAACATCAGCATATCCTTATTCCTTAAAAAGATGCTTCTGAAGGTTGTCTGACGTGCACAATCAGGTTGCCCTAATCCTGATTTGATAAGGACGATGTTGATTATGTGCACGTGTGATATGCGCCCTCCTGAGGATGCGCGAGGTCTTCTCTTATTCTCACGCGCAGATATTCATGCGCAGATGTGATATGCACGAGCATGTGATATGCGCCGCGCGCTGGTGCGCCGCGCGCATATGTGATGCGCGAGCATATGTGTGCCTGGCAGATGTGATATGCACGAGTATGTGATATGCGCCGCGCGCATATGTATGCGCGAGCATATGTGTGCCTGGCATATGATGCCTGAGCATGTTTTGTATGCGCCATGCGCATAGGTTTTGGCTTTGTGCCTTCATGATGTTTTATCTTGTGGGTTGACCCGCCTTGCTCGGTGTTGAGGCGGGTACATACCTCTTCACTATTAGTTAGATGTCTTTCTATGGACCAAAATAGGCCTTATAGCGTGTACCAAAGGGTTGCTACATATGCACAAACTGTGGTCTTCAAAGTACCATCGGTGATAGTCCTTTTTTTCACAAAAAAGGTACTGGATAGCCTGTTTACTTCTATGCGTTGATGACATCGTCTTGAAGTCAATGATAACTCCTGCACGACAAATTATTAGCTGTGTATCTAGGAATTTACCATATCTAACCTGGATCCCCGCACCATTTCTTGGCATCAACGTTCAATGACAAAATGAGAAGCTTTCCAAATTCCTACGAACTGTACATTTTGACTTGGGTAAACATGATTACTTTCAAACCATATTCAATGTTTGTTTATACATTATCTAAGCTTAATGTCGATGTTGGCAACCCCCATGGAACTCTTTATTGAAAAGTAACCAGAACTCTATAGTACCTCGTTTTAAACATACCTGACATTGCATTTACATTTTAGTAGATTTGTCATTTTATGCATACACCTCGCAAGCCCCATTTCCAACTTCTCAAATGGATGCTCCGGTACTTTAAAGGGGAATGAATCACGTCTTACACATTACCAATCCAAATCAACCAAGCTCACGGCCTATTTTGATGTTGATTGGGGGATCTCTCAACCATTGTTGTTTGAGATCTGGATATTGTGTGTTTTAGGTGACAACCTGTCTCAAATGTCTCTATTAATGAAAACTGAAATTGAAAGGTCTAATCTTTATTGTGGGTTGATGAAGAGTTTAAGTTATTTTCCTTTAAATTTCTACTAGTTATTTTGTTTTATGATTCCATTTATGTCAACTCTTTTTGTATGCAAGTTTCTAGTACTATAAGTATGGACCAATAATGTAATGGTTTTATGAAGTTAATAATATACTTTTAACTAATCTCTTGTTCTTTGTGTGCCAATTGTTTCTCTCCAACAATTGGTATTAGAACGAAGATCCAGTTGAAGAAGACGTGAGTGCAAAACCATGGTCACAAGGTCGCTAAGGGCTATCGACTTGATTGTGAAGAATCAAACACGTAAAGTATGGCTGATGGGTTTGATGGCGGTGCTCCACCACAGAATCAAATCGTTATACATCAAAGGGAACTGATACGTCATCCTTGATAGTTCCAAAATTACCTGGTTCCAACTACAAAACATGGATGATTATGATGGAAGCTGTACTTGATGCACAAGATCTATGGGAAATGGTTGATCCCGATAGTGAAGATGAATAGATAACAAGAAAAATAAGATCGCTCGAGCCATGATTTATCAATCATTTCCAGAAAATATTTTGGCTCAAGTAGCCACAACCCGTAGTGCTCGAGAAATTTTGGAGGCACTCCGGTTTAGTATGTTGGTGTCGAACATGTGCAGCAAGCAAAGTTGCAGACTCTTAAGCATGAGTTTTACCTGTTAAAGATGGGGCCAGGAGAGTCGGTAGAAGATTTTGAGGGTAAGTTATCCGAGATTGTTAACTGGTTTAATATCTTGGGAGAAACTTTGGAAGAACCTACTGTTGTTAAAAAGCTACTCGATTCCATGCCGGCCAGATTTATTGGAATCGTGGCCACCATTAAACAAGTCACTGATTTAGAAAAAATGATTTTGAAGAGTGTTTGGCAAGGTTAAAGGCATTTGAGGAGACGATAAAAGGAAATTAAGAGATTGTCGAAAACAAGTTGATGTTTACAAGGATGGATTCAAGTGAAAGAAGATTTGATCATAACCGTAAAGGTTAAGTTTGGGGCTAAAGCTCAAATAATCGAGGATGAGGCTGCAGGTTTAGTAGAGGAAGTGGTCGCGGGTATAGTCGAGGACGTGGTCGGTCAAATTATACTCCCCAAAACTGTGATGACCAGAATCGTAATAACCAAAAATGGTATGAGACTAAAGGGAGAGACAAGAAGAAAATAACCTGTTATAATTGTAACAATCTTGGGAATTATTCGTGGGAGTGTACGAAGGGCAATAGGTTTAATCCAATCAGAATGAGACCAAGGAAGGACTGGCATTGATGATGATGGAGGTTCCTGTTGAAATGATTTTACTCAATGAAGAGAAGGTACATCTAAATATTTATGCAAATGATTCAAGTGATAACACTTTGTGGTATTTGGATAATGGTGCATCAAATCACATGATCGGACACGAGTCGAACTTCACAGAGATTGATATGTTAAGTGAGTGGTACGTTTTGGAGATGAGTCAAAGATACAAATTCGAGGCAAAGGGACAATTGTTTTTTTATTGTAAAAACGGAGAACAAAGAGTAATGAATGACGTATATTTTATCCCGGAATTGAAGAGCAACATCATTAGTCTTGGCCAACTCACCGAAAATGGAAGCAAGATTTTAATGGAGAATGGCTTTCTGTGGCTATATTATGAAGATGGGGTTCTTCTAATGAAGGTTCGATAAACCGCCTCTACAATATATCGTTAAAGATCGGTTCACCGGTATGTCCACTTAATTCAATTAATGACCAAGGCTGGCATTGGCATGCAAGACTTGGTCATTTGAACTTCAACGATATGAATAGGCTGAGTAGCTCTAACATGGCTAGAGGTTTACCTCACTTGTCGTATGGATCAAAGGTATGAGATGCATGCTTAGTGGGAAAACATAGTAGAAATCCGTTCCCATCACAAGCAAATTATCGAGCAACGAATCCTCTTGAATTAATCCACACGGATTTATGTGAACCAATTTCTCCACCACGATGGGCGGTAATCGCTATTTTATGTTACTTGTTGATGACTTATCAAGATTCATATGGATTTATACTTTAAAAAATAAAAAGATGCTCTAACTGTTTTTATTAAGTCTAATAAGGCGGTAGATCTTGAAAGTTCTTTGAAGATCAAGTGCTTGAGAAGCGATTGTGGTGGAGAGTTCCTATACAACTTGTTCATGAAATTTTGTGATCAAACAGGAATTAAACGTATGTTTATGGCGCCTTACACACCACAACAAAACGGTGTCGTAGAACGTCAAATCGTACAGTTCTAAATACAACTCGAAGCATTATGAAGGCGATGAACCTACCCCAAAGCATGTGGGGAGAAAGTGTTAGGTATTCGGTGTTCATCTTAAACCGAGTACCTATGAAGGAATTAAAAACTGTAACCCCGTACAAAGCATGGAAGGACGAAAGCCTAATATTTCACATTTAAGGGCTTTCGTTGTTCCGCTTACATGAAAGTTCCCTCAGTTCACCTCAGTAAGCTTGACAATAGAAGTAGATTGGTTGTCTACTTTGGAACCGAATCTGGAACAAAGGCTTATCAACTATTTGAAACAGAAAAGAAAAGAAAAGAATATGGGTCAGCAAAGATGTGGTGTTTGAAGAGACTAAACCGTTTGATTAGTCTTTACACTTGCAGATGTTGGAGATTGGGAACGTGTTGGAATGGACTGAATTTATTGTCCACCATGATGCTGAAAATCTGAGCCCATCAACTACACTTCCAGAATCTGAATTAGGCCCATGCTAGGCCCAAATAAAGAGGTTGATTTACAACCCATAAGCCCACTGAATGATGAAACTAAAGAGAGCTAAGGAGATGAGAGTGAACAATTTGAAGAACATGTTGAACAAATACCACTTAGACGGTCAATAAGACCTTCAATTAAGCCCAAGAAATATGGTGATTTTGTAATGTTACAAGAAGACCATCTGAAATGAAATATGATGGTGAACCAACAGACTTTATAAAAGAAAATAAATTTAAAGTTTGGCGAGATTCTATGAAGGTTGAACCGATTTAAATTGAAGACAATGAAATTTGGGAATTATGCGATTTACCTCCCGATGCGAAGGTCATTGGCTTAAAGTGGGTATTAAAGGTGGAACACAATGCAAATGGTAAAGTGACCAAGCATAAAACACAAGAACAAGGTGTTGATTTTGAAGAAGTATTTGCTCCGTAAGGCTTGAAACAGTTCATTTAATACTCGCTTTAGCGGCAAAATTTGGTTGGGTGGTGCACCATTTGGATGTCAATACTGCATGTCTAAATGGTGAACTAAATGAGGTGGTATACATAAACAACCCAACGGTTTTAAAGTGATTGGTAATGAACAACAGGTATACCGTTTGAAAAAGGCGCTTTTTAGGCTTCGACAACGCCTAGAGCATGGAATGAAAAGTTGGATAAAACTCTGAAGAATTCGGGGTTTAGTCATTGCCAGAAAGAACATGCCATGTACACGAGATCAAGTAAATTGTCTTTAATCATAGTTGGGTTTATGTAGATGATCCCATTCTTACAGGAACAAGTAAAGATGAAATTGATAAGTTAAGTGTCAAATGATGGGTGAGTTTAGCATGAGTGACTTGGGATTTCTCACGTATTACCTGGGTATTGAAGTATGTCCAACAAAATGGGGAAATCACATTAAAGCAATCAAGCTATGCTAATATATTGAAGGGTGCATGCATGCTTGACTGCAACTCCTCAAGATACCCGATGGAACAATGTTTGCAAGTGAATTAAAACGATGAAGGAGAGACGGTGGATGGAACTAATTATAGGTGCATTGTTGGTAGCTTACGGTATTTACTACACACCCGACCGGGCTTGTCTTACTCGGTCGAGTTGGCTAGCCGTTTTATGCAGGAGCCAAAAGTCACACACTTAAATTTGGTGAAGCACATACTAAGGTATGTAAAAGGTACATTTAACATGCGCATTCGATATGGACGTGATGGCGGAAATGATCTTGTTTGCTATAGTGATAGTAGTCATAAATTAGATCCAAGTGATATATGGACGAAGCACAACTAGTATGGTGTTTTATTTTGGCAATGCCTTAATCTCATGGAATTCTCAGAAACAAAATATTGTTGCTCTTTCATCTTGTGAATCGGAGTTCATGACAGCAGCTGCAACAGCTCAACAGACAATTTGGTTAAAAGGTTTGTTGAGTGAATTAACAAAAGACAAAGAAAAACCAATTTTGCTACGTGTAGACAACTCGGCTATAACTCTTATGAAGAACTTAGTTTTTCATGGAAGAAGTAAACACATAAATACTCGATTCCATTTTATACGAGAATGTGTTGAAAGGGGAGATGTTCACGTCGAGCATATTAGTGGCGAGTTACAAAAGGCGGACCAGTTGACAAAAGCGTTGTCAAGGGTTAAGTTTGAAGAAATGCGGGCCCTACTTGGGTTGGTGGACTTGGGAGATGCAAACAAAGATTAAGGGGGTGATTGAAAGGTCTAATCTTTATTATGGGTTGGTGAAGAGGTTTACGTTATTTTCTTTTTAATTCTAGTAGTTATTTTGTTTTATGATTCATTTATGTCAAGTCTTTTTGTATGCAGGTTTCCAGTACTATAAGTATGAATCAATAATATGGTGATAGTTATGAAGTTAATAAAATACTTTTAAGTAGTCTCTTGTTCTTTGTGTGGCAATTGTTTCTCTCCAGCAAAAACATGTTACATCAAGGCTTTTTACAACATTATATATTGAATTCACGAAAAATAGAGTATTATTGTTGTTTTGTTTGTTGCATTTGGAAGACTAAGAGTAGCAGGTGGGATGTAATATTATTTACGGTAGCGGTTGAATTGTCAATCCTTTGCATATTAATCAATGAAAAGAATTGCCAGATATATAGTTATAACGATAAATAATATTATTAGATATGATAAATATTTATTATAGAATAGATTCTCAGGTATATACCGTTTCAAATACGTTTGATCTTTTCGTGAGTAAACAATATTACTTAGAAGAGTTCCTCGAATGGAATTTTGGAACCATTACCTATATTTATATCGGTCAATGAATTATTAAAAAACTGAGACGAGTTCGTTAATTAGCATACTTGTCGAGTTGGTCATATAAGACGTTTTCCTTGTATCCATGTACCAATTATTATTCGGTGGATAAGCGGCATAGTGTACATAGCTTGGACGATGTCGATGATGGGACGTCTTGAACATAGAATACCTGCATATATGGTTGTATGAAAAACCGGTTTCCATATAGGAACCGGTTAATAACCAAAAATGGTTAATGAACGAAACGGTTATTAACCGAACTCAAAAACCGGTCCCAATCCAATTCTAACCGGTGGTTCCTAATTGGTTTTCAGTATGAGCATCGAGCTAGTTAATCATTATTTTCCGTTATTAGTACTCATAATTTAATTTATTTACATATAGATAAAATGAGAATTACTAACACGTAAACTCATTATAAGAATAAAAAGCAGGAACATAAAAACTAGAGGGAAACTAAATTAATTTTTCTTTATTTTGTTGATTCAAATAATTAAGTAAATTATATTTTTATTTTTATTTTTATTTTTATTTTGTCTAAGTAAAATAAAGGGATAATAGTTTTTGTTTGTTTTTTTCATCTGTGAAGTACAATTTCCCTTTACTAAACTTTGAAGTTAAAAGGTAGTAAGGTAATCTAGAAGAGGTAATTTTTCTAATAGAAATGAATTAAGTTGTTCTAAAAAGGGTAGATTTTTTTTCTAATAGTATTTCACACATTTATTTTTTTAATTCAGAATAATGGATGAAAAATAGGTTTAAAACCGATACCGCTTAACCGGACCGATTTCGGTTATAACCTAACCTGTTTGATCCGTCTGGGTTTTGAGATAAGAAAACCAGTACTTAACCGAAATGATTATTGGTCAACGCAGTCACAACTAGTTTTACCAAAACCAGTTCGGTTAATAACCAGTATTAAAGCGCGCCTTACTCCTCAAGGACTGTATTAGCCTTGGATAAAATTCACCCGTTGACTCTTGTATTTTTATATGAATACGAGATATGTTACATCTATTTTGAGTTGATTATGCTGTTCTTTAATTTTTATTGCTGAAATATATATCTTTGTTATACTTCTAGATCTTGTGAATTGTAAAATAGAAAGAAAAGGGTGTAAAAGAAGTCATTAGGGTTGTAATGTTTTGTTTTTCCAAGTGTAAAATTGTGTCAAATAAGCTGAAGTAATTGTGTTCGGTTCACTCAGTTCTAACTTTGGAAAGTCAAAGGTGTCAACATGAACAAACAAACCTAAACGATCGCATTATCGTTAGTTAGGCTTGCCAAACGAAAATTTTTATTTATGTTCGTTCATTTATTAAAAGGACCATAACTTGTGTCAACAAATTATATATTTGTTACCATCTTTGCACCCTTTTTATTATTGATACTCTTTTTCAAATGTAGATTTTAGAATCCAACAGTTTGACTGATAAATAGTCAAAGATGTAGGTTTTAACGAGTTAGATTTACCTGCAGGTCAGTTTTTGATTGCTTTTTGTCACGAGTAAAAAGGGTAGTTGTGCGAGTTGAAGATGATCAAGGTGAATGCGTTACCTATATCTTAGAAGTTGACTGGAGAGACTAATTCAAACAAGGATTAACCTTTTAAGCGACTTTGAAGAACTGTAAGTTACTTAGAATTTTCATGTTTTTTGCTGATAATCTATATTTTTATGTAATCCATTTCTAGATAAATTTGCAAAGTACATTTCATGATGACTGCAAGGTTTAATTCAATTAATGCAAACTACATTTAGTTATCAAAGTATTTTATTGCTTTAACAACTTTTACACCTTTTTATTTATAGTTCATTTAACAACTTATTTCTTCATAAAGCACTTTAGCAAATTGAGTAAACATCACTAGAGTTGCAGGGAAAGAGTTCGTGTCCATTTCATTAACTGTTACTGATTGAAATGAATGCCTTTTTTCTGTTACACTAACAGAGTTTATGCCAAATCATGATGTACGATTCGAGGTGTTTACAGGCATTTAGTAGGTACTAGAGGTCAGAAAAGATGACCAAATAGTAGCGGTTGGTGGTTGCCAGAATAGTACCACAAATGGCACAAGTTAGGGTGTTTCAGTCTCGGGGCTGAGTCGAGATCCATGAGCCGACTATTTGTAGCTGATCAGTGGGAATGGACAACTAATTAAGATCAAAATCTTACTGGTTAGTTAACATGGTGAAATTGATATTGAGTAAGTTACCTTGTTGTATACTATCAAATAATTAAAAGTGTATATATGATTAAATTTGGTTGGATTAAAGTGATTCAGTGATTCTTCTTTTCTGATTTTTTTTTTAAATTATTATGTTTATAACTGATATTTTCGTATGTTTATTATTATTTGATTGAGATATATAAAGCTCATGGCATTGAAAGACCACACTAATGTTACAAAAAAAGAAAACTAACATAAATGTTATACAATATATTATCAGAAATCGAGTACCGCGTTGTAAATTGTCGTCACCGCCGCATCGTGCTGGTTTCAACTAGCATCTCTTATATATAGTAATTGATATATATTCTAACGGCAAATATTACACCTACACTATATTCTACACCAATAACACTAAACTATCCATCTAAAGGCAAGTGTCTCTACCACATGAGGTAATATCTATATCTACTAGAAAAAGAAAACGTGGTATATATATCATGGATATATGAAAATATATATATCATTAAAAAAACGAATATTGGATTTTAATAATCCCTAATAAATGGTATTGGTCGATAATAATCCATATTCGTTTTATCTCCACTAGCTGTCCCAAATTCAAAAAAGCTGGCCCCCAATGGTCCCCCGTTAAAAATGACTTAACGGCGTTATAGTTTTTTCTGAATTTCAAACCAATGTTTTAGGGTTTTGATCGTTAGGAGGATACGAGTCGATTGGTGTAAAATTTAGCTCGAAACAATGATTCAAAAGACTTGATTTTGGTTAATTGTAAGTTCAAGCACCCGAATTGAAGCATTGTTTCGTCATTTTGAAGCACTATTTCAAACTAAGTTTTACACCAATCGATTCGTATCCTCTTAACGATCAAAAGCCCTGGTTTGAAATTCAGAAAAAAAACTATAACGCCGTTAACTCATTTTTAACAGGGGACCATTGGAAGCCAACTTTTTTGAATTTGGGTATGGATTATTATCGGCCAATACCATTTAATAGGGATTATTAAAATGGTTTATTGGATTTTAATAATCCAAACTTTGGCCTATTGGCCGATATTAATCTCAACTTAAGAAATTCCCTAGAATAATCCCAACTTTCACTCTATTGGTCTCCACTGAGCCTTTTGTTAACAGAACTAACTCAGTTAGTTTTAGGACAAAATATGTCATTTCTACAAATTGAGTTGCCGCCACCACTACCGCGGTTTCCGCCACCAACATCGCGATCCTCGACACCGCCACCATCATGACCGCCGCCGTCGACACCGCCACTACCACCGCAACCTCCGCCACTGCCTACACCCCCACCACCGGTGGCAGAGGCTGCAGTGGTGGTGGTGACGGTGTTGACGGCGGTGGTGGTGGTGGTGTCGAGGGTCGCGGTGTCGGTGGCGGCAACAGCGGTGGTGGTGGCGCCCGTGTCATTGAGTTTGTAAGTTAATTCATATTTTTCGTTTGTCCCATTCAATTTGTAGAAATGACATATTTTGTTTTAAAACTAACTGAGTTAGTTCCTGTTAACAAAAAACTCAGCGGAGGCCTATAGAGTGAAAGTTAGGATTATTCTAGGAATTTCTTAAGTTGGGATTAATATCGGCCAATAGGCCAAAGTTTGGATTATTAAATTCCAATAAACCTATTAAAATTCATCTATATATATATATATATGTGCATGCCGATGCGTCGTGTCGATAGGTTGAATTAAAATGAAATGAAATGTTGCAAGCAATTGTGAAAGAAACTTCCTTCTTCCCTTAGTTTCTCTCTCTCTCTCTCGATCCGCCATCGCACCGCCGTCGATCATCAGGTATATATATACACGATCACAATATAATACTAATAGTTTATTATTATGATATTAATTAACGTCCTCATAATCATAACATCTTTCTTCCATTACATGATTTCATCCCTCCGTTTCAATCTCATACACTCATACGTTTCGTTTTACGTTACGTTACGTTAGGTTAGGTTTTCATATATAGACGTATGTCATTAATCGGATATTATTGCTAGCTGCTGCTGCTGATGCATGTATATCTTTGTTTTAGGGCATCCAGATCTCCACTAATTAACGTTACGTTCTACGTCTTATTAATACATACACATTTTGTTTGGCTATAAATAGAACTTTAGTTTTTTTTTTTTTTAATTAATGTTATATTGTACGTGCTTGATCAATAGGATCTCTAGATCAATCTGATTAAGCTTATTTTGAAATCTAACTTGTGCTCTTTGTTTGTTGGTAACTGTATTGATTTCATGTGTAAGCTACTGATGTTTCGAATTACGTATCCATTTACCAGTTCGATATCTGATGGAATTTTAGTGATTATTGTTGCATTTTATGTTTAGGGAATCCCGATCGACTAACTTTGTTTTATTATTATTATTATTGCATATCGATTTTGTTTTTACATCGTTACTACGACTCCGATGTCAGATTACTTTGTGTATCGGATGGAATTTTTAGTTATTGGAATTTAACTATGAATCATTTCATCCGACTTGTGATTATTGCGAATTCATATATTTAGATGATACCGAAAATTGGATAGAATTATGACCGAGTTGATTGAATTAATTGATGCATTTTTGGTAAAATGAGATAACAAGAAAGAATAGATAAGTTCATTTTCCGAATAATATCAAAGCATACAAACAAGAAACTCTAACTTACGTTCTTAACTAAACAATTACTTGTCATTTGATTTGCAGCACAAAATATGGAGGAGAAATCATGCTCTCTGCTTGTTCATTTTGACAAAGGAACACCTGCACTTGCCAATGAGATCAAAGAGGCGCTTGAAGGAAATGACGATACTGCAAAGATAGACGCCATGAAAAAAGCCGTTATGCTCGTTTTGAATGGAGAGACACTTCCACAGCTTTTTATCACAATCATTCGCTACGTTCTTCCTTCAGAGGATCACACAGTTAAGAAACTACTACTTCTTTACCTTGAAAGCATTGCAAAAACAGACTCCAAAGGCAAAGTCTTAGCCGAAATGATATTAATCTGCCAGAACTTAAGAAACAATCTTCAACATCCGAACGAATACATTCGTGGTGTGACTTTAAGGTTTCTTCGGGGTATTAATGAAACCGAGATTATCGAGCCTTTGGTTCCTTCTGTAGTGACCAATTTGGACCACAGAAATCCATTTGTTAGGAGGAATGCAATCCTTGCAGTGAGTTCCATCTACAAGCTTCCAAATGGCGACCATCTTTTGGTTGATGCAGCTGAAATGATTGAAAAAGTTTTGTCAACCGAAGCTGATCAATCTGCAAAAAGAAACGCGTTTCTTATGCTTTACACATGTGCACAAGATTATGCAGTTACTTACCTTTTGACCCATGTGGATAAAGTGTCTGAATGGGGAGAATTGTTACAAATGGTCGTGTTGGATTTGATACGCAAAGTGTGCAGAGCGAATACGGGTGAAAAAGGGAAGTATATAAACATTATCATATCTCTGTTAAACGCACCTTCGGCTGCGGTTGTCTTTGAATGTGCTGGAACTTTGGTATCTTTATCCTCTGCTCCTACTGCCATTAGGGCTGCAGCCAATACTTACTGCCAGCTGTTACTCACTCAAAGTGACAACAATGTGAAACTTATCGTGCTTGATCGGTTAGAGGAACTAAAAACTTTACACAAGGAAATTATGGTTGAAATGATAATGGATGTACTGAGGGCAGTTACAAGCCCAAATCATGATATCAGAAAGAAAACACTTGATATTGCTCTTGATTTAATAACTCCCCAAAACATTAATGAAGTGGTTCTTACTTTGAAGAAGGAAGTTGTAAGAACTCAGAGTGGGGAGTTTGAGAAAGACGGTGAGTATCGTCAAATGCTTATTCAAGCGATTCATTCGTGTGCGGTTAAGTTTCCTGAAGTTGCAGGCGCTGTTGTGCATATGTTGATGGATTTCTTGGGTGATTGTAATGTTGGTTCTGCAATGGATGTGATTGTGTTTGTAAGGGAGATAATTGAAACAAATCCAAAGTTGAGGGTTGCTATTGTAACTAGGCTGTTGGATACGTTTTACCAGATACGGTCTGCACGCGTTTGTTCGTGTGCTCGTTGGATTATTAGTGAGTATTGTGTTTCTGTTTCTGAAGTTGAAAGTGGGATTACAATCATAAAACAGTGTCTTGGTGACCTCCCATTTTACTTGGATTCAGAAGGGGATGATGGTCTAGAAGCTTCCAAAAGGTCTCAACAAGTCAACTCAATAACTATATCTTCTAAACGGCCTGCGATTCTTGCAGATGGAACGTATGCTACACAGAGTGCAGCTTCTGAAACTGCTTCTTATCCAATTGTCCAAGCATCATTAAATTCAGGAAACTTGAGGTCTTTGATTTTTTAACTGGTGATTTCTTTTTGGGTGCGGTTGTGGTTTGTGCATTGACCAGGCTCGTGTTGCGGTTGACCGAGGCTAAGAAGTCAAAAGTTGAAGTCCACAAAGCGTCGACTCAAGTGTTGTTGATTATTGTTTCAATGTTGCAACTTGGTCAATCTTCGTTACTTCCTCACCCGATTGATAATGATTCATATGACAGAATTGTTGTTTGTATAAGGTTGTTGTGTAATCCTGATGAACGTATGAGGAAAATATGGCTGCAGCGTTGTCATGCAAGTTTTGTTCAAATGCTTGTGGAGAAACAAAGGCGTGAAGCGGAGGAAATTAAAGCTAAGGCTCAGGTTTTACATGCACAGCCTGATGAGCTCATTGACTTTTATCATTTGAAGAGCAGAAAGGTAAAATTTTTTTTGCGTTAAACATGTGTTGTTTTTAACATTGTAAGTTGCATCATATTCTTGGTTCTTGGCATCTTGTTAGCGGTGTGAATGGGTCAGTTTGAATCGGTTTTGGGTTCAAGTCAAACCAAAAACTAGGTTTTTGGGTTATAAAAACTGTTTGCTTTTGCCTTTTTTGGTTTTTCGGTTTTCATGACGGGATTGGTGTGGTTCGGGTTTTTCTGGTACCAATCAGGCTTGAAATTTTAGGCCATAAATAGGTCCAAAATAAAGAATCTAGGCTTTAAACTTTGGGCCTAAATTTTTTTGTTGATGAGTAACTAATTGATTATCATTTATTAATTTCTTATAAATTAATTTATATTGAGTTTTTTTGGCTAGGATTGGTCCAGTTAAGTTTTGATTGATGCAAATCCTAAACAGAACTGAAATCCTTGGTTTTGGTTTTTTCGTTTTCATGATGAGTTTGGTTCAGTTTCATTTATTTCTTTTATACCATTTGAGTTTGAAAATATCCGGCCAAGAAAAGTCCTAAAATAATGAAGTTGGGCTTGGAACTTTGCGCCTAATTTTTTTTATTAATGAGTAGTAAGTGGCTAATTGATTACTATTTTAATCAGTTTCTCATAAATTACTTAAAATGGGTTTTTTTTTTCTCGGTTTGGTTTCACTTTTGTCGGTACCACTTGGGCTTGATATTTTTGGGCGAAAAAAGGCCCAATATAATGAATTTGGCTTGAATGTTAGGGCCTAATTTTTTTGTTAACTAATAACTAACTGATAACCATTTTTAATTTTTATAAATTATAACTAATTTGGCTCAGTTCAGTTTTTGGTTAATGCAAAACCGAATCAAAAAATTGATTTTCTAAAGCACATAAAACCAAACCGTTAGATTTTTTGTTTACTTGGTCAACTTCTTAGGGCATGAGCCAGCTGGAGTTAGAAGACGAGGTTCAAGACGACTTAAAACGTGCAACCGGTGAGTTTATAAAACACGGGGATGCTGCAAACAACCTAAACCATATTGTTAAATTAACTGGTTTCAGTGACCCGGTATACGCTGAAGCATACGTCAACGTTCATCATTATGACATTATCCTCGATGTCACAATCATCAACCGAACGAAAGACACCCTGCAGAACCTTTGTTTGGAGCTAGCAACAATGGGTGACCTTAAGCTTGTTGAGCGTCCACAAAATTACACTCTTGCCCCTGAGTCAAGCAAGCAGATTAAGGCAAACATTAAGGTTTCCTCAACTGAAACTGGGGTCATTTTTGGAAACATTGTTTACGAGACTTTGAAAGTTTCTGACCGTAATGTTGTTGTGTTAAATGATACTCATATTGATATTATGGATTATATATCTCCTGCTGTTTGTGGTGATGCGGCTTATAGAAGTATGTGGGCCGAATTCGAATGGGAAAACAAGGTATGGGTTACTTCTTGTTTAATATATATTGATTTATTAATTTAGTTTAATTTATTTTTTTTATTTTTCAGGTTGCTGTGAACACTATCATTCAAGATGAGAAAGAGTTTCTTGAGCATATTATTAGATCAACAAACATGAAGTGTCTAACTCCACCGTAAGCTATCCACATTTGATTTGCATATTTGTGTTCTAACACTGCACGAAATTCACGGATTTGGACTTGGTATAATCGGGTCGGGTATCTTATGCCAAAATATAAAACTAAAAAGAAATTTGTTGTAAGATTCTATAACTAAAATGTAATTGTTTTATAAAAATTTATATTTTTTGTTAAATGTAAGTTTAAAGTATTAATATGTGAAACAATAAAAAAAATTCGGGTCAAATGGGTCGTGTTTGGGTCAACCCGTGAATATGCGGGTCGTGCAATCTTCGAGTTCGTTTGTGTTCGGGTTTGTGTTGTTGAACCCATAACACTCCCAAATAAAGTACCTATTCAGCTTAAGTTATGACAGAGAACATATATTTAAAAAAATTATAAAGCAAGCGGGTCGAATTGCCAGGTCAACCTGAACACACTCCATTCAGATAAACATGTTTTCGGGTTTGACTCAAAAATTATCTGAATCTGTTTAGGCTAAACAGGTTGAAAACTAAACCAGTATTAATTAAAACTTTGTGTCTATATGTATTTTATTCCCTATGGCTTCTTCAGGTCTGCCCTGGAAGGTTACTGTGGATTCCTGGCTGCTAATTTGTATGCGAAGAGTGTTTTCGGGGAGGACGCCTTGGTAAACTTAAGCGTTGAGAAACAAACCGACGGTAAACTAAGCGGTTATATCTGCATTAGAAGTAAAACCCAAGGCATTGCTTTGAGTTTAGGGGACAAAATAACACTAAAGCAGAAAGGAGGTGCATGATCAGCCATCATCGGGTAAGCTTCAATACTCAAATAGTCTTCTATTTAAACCTTAGAATTAGAATATTACATATTTATAAAAAAGTTTTGAAAGACGGACAAAAAGTTATATTCTTTTTTAACCTGAATACGATGCATATTTTTATTCGTGTAAAAAACATTAACCATTACCGTTTAACCGATTTATCTAAACATGTCAAACAGGTTGGCGGGTAATAATCAAGTTGTAAATGTGTAAATCTTGTTGGCGGGTTGTAAAAACGGGTCGACGTATTTAACTAAACAAGTCAACCCAAACATGTCCCGTTTATTGAAAAACCTTATTATTTGCATGCCAGTGTTCGGGTTTGCCACTTCTAGTTGGGTTTCACAAATTTCTTTACCTTTAAATGTTTCTGGTTCAGGTTTTTGGCAGTAGAAGATTTACTTAAATTTTGCTGAGGTGATTGCAACAAAGAAATTTGATAATGGGTTTTTGTTTTAATTAAGATTTTGGTACTTGTAACGGATTTACTTGAATTTTGCTGTGTGATCTTGTTAATGGCTAACGTATTTGTAAACCCAAACCCGTGATGTTCGAACTGGTACCAGTTCCAGGTCAATGTCCAGTTCAACATCAATCGACTGGGTTCTAGTTGCGGACCCAAGATTATTATCTTACCAGGGTCACTTTTCAAATATATGTGATGAATCGGGGTCACTCTTCTTATATTCCACGTGAAAAATAAGTGTCAGATACTATATAACACATAAATTAAAGCTCCCCAGGTCTTGTTTGGATTTGACTGTTTTGACATGCCCAAAGTTTGAGCACGATTCACTGTAACGTTTGAAACTGAACCAGTTCAAAACTAGTAGACTGATGAATCGGTTAATTGATATGCTTTATATTATTATTGAAAGGTCTAAAGAATCATTACGTTGGATGGACTTATTGAGTAAAGGCTGATAAAACAATAAATTATTAAATGAAAACATTTTTTTAGTAGAGAAAACACACGATAACCAATAGTCTTACCGGTGATGAAGCGGGTTCTGGAACCACATGTTCTAGATACATTTCAGACGCTACTTCTTTGACGATCAAGAACTTTCTAAATAAAAACTCGTTATTCACTATTGCAGTTAGTTTTTCGATATTTAGCTTACATATAACGACTGCATTAGCAGTTGTTAACGGTATCATTCACCATTAATTCATACCACTCCATACACCACTTCATTGATCATCAAGAACATGCCAAATATATTCACATTATTCATGACTACTCAGAAAGTAAAACAGATGTGCTAACAAGTTATGAGATTCTGTGTAATGCATGTTTCATAAACTAGGAATTATACTCAGTTATTACTTAGTGGAAGTATTTACTCATGTGTGCGCCTTTTAAGCGTAAGACATCATTGTAAGATTGTGCAAAATTAAAGAGTAAGACAGGTGCTAACAAGTTTTGAGACTCCTACCTGTTTAAATACTTATGGCGTGTTTGGTTTGAAGGGGTGCAAGCAGGCCTGGCAAACTGTTAGGGTCTGGCAGGTTCGAGTTACAGCTCAAAACGGATAAAATCGCACATTATTTAAAGTTTCAAAATTTTGTCACAATTTAAGTAAAATTGCATCTTTGGAACGCATAAAGATTTAGGGCTGAAATCAGTCAATCACATACTTTGATGCTTAAATTGTTGCTGTGTTTTAACTCTATATTACAGATCAAGAACATGCCAAATACCTGGTTGGTTGATTTGTATTAGCTTCCTAAGTGGTATCCTTTTTTAATCACATAGCTTTTTTTCGTTAATTATGGGCGGTGGAGCTGGAAAGAGTCTGTGGGAAATGTTCGTTCTGCGTCGACTTTGATTTCTCGAGGAGGTGAAATTTTCTAATTTCTTTTAAATGTGTTTATGTTATCGGTTCTTTTAACTTTATAATTGTGTTCTTATAACACCATGCAAAATGTGCATTATCAGTGCCAATTCAACTGATGTCATTCTCCTAGAATTTCTTCAAATAATATGAAGCATATCATTCTTATTATCTTGAGACATGCTTTGTATTAGTAGAAGCCAGTTTTACAGGTCACAGGAAATGGTCCGTAGTAATGCAGTTTATCATGGTGTAAGTCCTCAAGTATCTATTTGGTTTTGGTGGATTGTATTAAAATGACAAGATACATTAAGTCAAATGGGTCTAAAGTAAGAATGGAACAACAGGCAGGTCGGATGAGTGACGGGTCAAAGTGAGTTTGGTTCAAATTCATTTCGGGTTGGAGCAAATCCATCTGAAAATGAGTTAGGGTCAGGCGGGTCCTTTTGAAAAAATCATCAATTTTAATTACAAAATCCATTAAATTTGGCTAGGTAGTAAGTGATAGTTGAATAATAAAAAAAGTTGAACGGCCCGTTTTAAATAGACCTCATTATTAAAAACATAGATGTTACAATCACCAATCCAAATCGTTTTGGTTGGTCTAGCAACCCGTCCGGTTTCCTTTTCCATTTTCTTGAAAACCAAAGTTTGCGGTTTGCCCAGAGATGTTAAAACTAGACCATGAACATGTCAGGTGAGTAGGGTCAAAATGTGTAAAATTACTTTAAATTCTGAGACTTTTAGACATGTTTTTGGTAGTTTAGTTATTTTTTGTATTAATTATACAATGTCTTTTTGGGTTGGCATAATTTTGGGCAATGTTGTAAAAGTAGGTCTACAAGGCCGAGTACTCTCTGAGTACTCGCTATAAGGTATGGTGCCGATGAGAGTTTCTTTAACTCCGCCTAGTTACTAAAAATTAGTCAAATATGGTCAACATTAGCCTGAATCACATCTAGTCGGTTAACTTGGGTCTATTTTGACTTAAAAAAATATAACATAATTCGTATTTCTATAATATTAAAGAACGAATATCATTATTTTTAATTAATGATTAACATTTTTTAGATTAATTTAGTGTTTAAAAATATATCTCTTATTTATATTGATATTCATTTATTTTGTTATAAATATTAGTAAACTTATGATATTTGAAATATATATGTTACCCAAAATCTAATTTCCTTTATATTTATCATGTCCGAGTACTCTCCAAGTACTCCCTCCAATTGGGTCGGCCGCCTAGGGACCGCCTAGCGACTTTTGCAACATTGATTTTGGGTTAACCAAACCGAGCACACTTAAACAATAAATGTGTTTGTTATTTGACACTAAAATGGTCGGGTATATGACATGATTAGTACACAAATGTGTTTTTATATAACAATTAATATATGATGGTAATGGAAAATAAAATTCATTATTATAAATGGGTGATGCTGATCTCATTTGTGGTGGTCCTTAATGCCAAGGAATAAGTGATTTTATCCATCATATTTCCCCGTTACTGTTTCTGTCCACGGAACGGGTAAGTATTTCCAAGATTTCAAGAGTTGGTGTTCTAAGCCGCAACAAGATTGTTCGAGTTTAACTACTTTTTATAATAACATTGGTAGAATGTATGCATGTAATTTTAATTTACTCTATGTTACCTTTTTAAGTTTGGTATTTCAAGTTTTTTCTATACGTTATTATAATTGTTACGATATCTATATTATATATTAGGGTTTAAACATGTTACAAGTGATGTATCATTTGTTTTATAAAATACCATTAATAATTAAAACTGAGTTGACAAGAAATATGAACGTTACGTATTACCTTTATTAAGTTTTAATACATCACTGTTGAAAGGCCTATGGCCTTCATTTAAATCATTTATTTTCAAATCTAACAAAAAAAGTAAGTGCTATAAGGCGTGTTAATCTCAAACATAAGTTGACAAATGTCTAAAGTCGGTAGATTATTATAATAATATAGGCGTCATATTCTCATGTTGATATTTCCGTCCACCGAACAGGTAAAGTACTAGTTAATAATAGTTCATATAACGAAAAACATGAACCAAAGATTAGACGCACTAACATAGGTGGCTTAAATACAAATTGAAAGATATTTATTTTTTCTAAGTAGTTATTCATATCGAGACTGACATTTAATTTTAGGTCTTTTTTTATAACATTATTATTATTATTATTATTATCATTTTCTTATATATTTTATAAAATGGTGTGTTTAATGGTAAGAGGCCGTTCCATCTAATGTGGATACACATGTTCGATTTCCATTTTAGCCAGTTCGAAGGACATCTTGATAAATGGATGAATCAACGCTTTAATCTTGGGTTCGAACCCGACAAAGGAGGGAACAAAAGTTTACGAATTCCATCCAGTTATCACGCATAGCCAAAAGGTTCGGGGGGGGGGGGTAAGTTTGTCACTTAAAAAACAAGAAAAGAAATAAATAATTAGTGGCGTGGATCATTTTATTTTATTTGGAAGTCGAGCGAGTTCTTTGGTTCGTTCGGTCGCCTCTCTTTCTTTGTGGATGCATAATAATAATAATAATAATAATAATAAGAATGTATGAATTTGGGGATGAAGTGATAATCAGCAGTTATAGGATTCCATGGCTGATATGGATCCAGCTGCTCGCTATGCTTCTTCTTCTCCTTCTTTATTCCTTCACCGACGATTTCTCTCTTAACTTCACCGCCACCGACTCACCGCCGTCAGCCACCGCAAACACTCACCGTAACTCCAAGGTATGCTATCGATTATAACTTCATTTTCATTTCATTAGCTGCCGATGAGTTAATGAATCTCTCTCTGTGTGTATAATTATATACTGATGTTGTTGAGATTTAGGTTGAGAATTATTATTATTATTATTATTATTATTATTATTATTATTGGAGGTTAATCTGAATGTTGACTTTGACTTCGTTATTCCGTTTGCAATTGAATTGGCTGAATTAATGAATGAAAAACATGTTCAGATTCAGATTTATAAATTATTAGTTGATTTCATTTTCACTTCAAATTTTGATTTGAAACTTATTAGCTAGCTGCTGAATTCATGATACACTATATATATCATATGGTTGAGAAATTGTTGATTCACTGAATGTCTTTTTGAATTCCAACTGCTATCGCTTTTCGACTTGATTCGCTGCTGAATCTGCATATTGATGTTATGCACAAGGTAAGTTTGCAATACATAAATGTAACAAATCACCGTTGGGCAGAATTGAGACATTTAAGGTATTTAAGGCAAAGTTAATGTCATTTGAGTATCTAGCAATTTTAGGATACTCATCTTTTAGATGACTATGCTTAGTTAGACTAAAACAACTTTGTTAAGCTACCACATCACCATTGGGCAGAAGTGAACTCATGAAGTGTTGTTTAAGTTAAGCAAAACTAAAGTCATGCGAATGTCTGATAATGTTAGGACATACACTTTTAAGTGACATACTTAATTAGACTTAAATAACAATATTAGGTTACACATCACCGTTGGGCAGAAGTGAACTATAAGTGTTATTTAAGTTAAGTAATTTAACGGAGCAGGGCCCCTTAATCAGTTAGGTTATATATAAGGGTTTCTGATCATTTCGCAACATGTAAGATATAAGTAAAGTTGCGATTTCTTCGAAGTGATGTTGCGAATTTGGTTAGGGGATTTTAGATGTTGCGAACAGTGCAGTCATAAGTAATGTTGCGATTGATGTTTTATAAGAGATGTTGCGAATGATGTTGTTATGAGAGATGTTGCGAATGGAGTTGTTGTGATGTAATCAGCATTGTTGCGATTTAAAGCACTCGCAACATAATTGTTGCGATTAAGAGTACTCGCAACATCCTGTGATTTTATGGGCTGATCGCAACATCAATAGGTAATACTCGCAACAACTTGCAAAATTAGCTCGTCGCAACATCTTAAGTAATACTCGCAACATCTTAAGGTTCGCAACATTAGTGACTTTTCGCAACATATGTCCCTTCGCAACATTCTGTGATGCTAGGTTCTGATCGCAACATAATTAGTGGACATTCGCAACATGTTACTCGCAAGATAATATGTAATTCTCGCAACATCATGCGATTTCGCAACATTTCATTTGTTGCGATTAGAGTCCAGTTGTTGTGAATAGATGCCTTGATTCGCAACATTAGCAGAATTCGAAAAGAATAATCAACCTGATAACCTTTTCCTAATTTTAAGGGATTTGGGAGATTCTGTTATAAAGTTTTAGATTATCTCAAAATTTAATAAGATTTCAAAATTATATCTTTTATCTTATTTAAAAGATTTTGAAATTAAACTTAGAGATAATATTATCTCTTTAAAGTTTTAGATTATCTCTAATTTTAATAAGATTTCAAAATTATATCTTTTATTTTATATTAAAGATTTTGAAATTAAACTTAGAGATAATATTATTTCTTTAAAGTTTTAGATTATCTCTAATTTTAATAAGATTTCAAAATTATATCTTTTATTTTATTTAAAAGATTTTGAAATTAAACTTAGAGATAATATTATCTCTTTAACAGATTTCATTTTCCCAAGTTAATCCTAATTAAGGTTAGTTTTCGAAAATTATGATGTTCTTCAAGAACATCTTCGAAAAAAACAAGAACAGTTTCAAGAATTTTACGAAACTGTTTTCGATTATATTATCAGATTTAATACTGGAATCGAAATCTGAAAGTTTTGTAAAACAGATTTCGAAAATAATCAGGTTTTTTATAATGAACAGGTTTTAATCAGACCTAACAATTCGTTAGAAGTAATACGAACATCAGATCCAATCAGTTTTATGATGATGATCAAAACCGTAAACATAAGGGTTTTAATCAAAAACTCGTTTCCTATTTTAATTCCAGTTTTTATGGACATCGAAGAAACTGATTAATCAACATCATGCTCTGATACCACATGTTGATCAGTTTCTATAATCGATGATATAATGGAAACAAGGAAATATGTAATACCTGATAATCCAGTGATGTTTGAGATTGACATCTTCTTAATCTGATCGAGTTCCCCTTTAGGGTGTATGGTTAGGATGGAGATTAGGTGTTCTTGATGAACACGATTTGAGAGAGAGAGGTAGGGGATGATTCTTATGGTGTTATTATTCATCATTAGTTATTAACCTCTCTAATAAGCTCTCTATATATACACCCAAGGGGAAACCCTATTAATGTTAGTAAGGGTAATTCCGTCCATCAAGGATTTACCAGTTATAAACATAAGGTTATTTAGGTCAATGATCAATAATAAGATAAATAATTATAAGGGCCATATATAAATATATATAAAATATATTTATTCTAACACATTTCATTAACTGTTACTGATTGAAATTGAATGCCTTTTTTCTGTTACACTAACAGAGTTTATGCCAAATCATGATGTACGATTCGAGGTGTTTTACAGGCATTTAGTAGGTACTAGAGGTCAGAAAAGATGACCAAATAGTAGCGGTTGGTGGTTGCCAGAATAGTACCACAAATGGCACAAGTTAGGGTGTTTCAGTCTCGGGGCTGAGTCGAGATCCATGAGCCGACTATTTGTAGCTGATCAGTGGGAATGGACAACTAATTAAGATCAAGATCTTACTGGTTAGTTAACATGGTGAAATTGATATTGAGTAAGTTACCTTGTTGTATACTATCAAATAATTAAAAGTGTATATATGATTAAATTTGGTTGGATTAAAGTGATTCAGTGATTCTTCTTTTCTGATTTTTTTTTTAAATTATTATGTTTATAACTGATATTTTCGTATGTTTATTATTATTTGATTGAGATATATAAAGCTCATGGCATAGAAAGACCACACTAATGTTACAAAAAAAGAAAACTAACATAAATGTTATACAATATATTATCAGAAATCGAGTACCGCGTTGTAAATTGTCGTCACCGCCGCATCGTGCTGGTTTCAACTAGCATCTCTTATATATAGTAATTGATATATATTCTAACGGCAAATATTACACCTACACTATATTCTACACCAATAACACTAAACTATCCATCTAAAGGCAAGTGTCTCTACCACATGAGGTAATATCTATATCTACTAGAAAAAGAAAACGTGGTATATATATCATGGATATATGAAAATATATATATCATTAAAAAAACGAATATTGGATTTTAATAATCCCTAATAAATGGTATTGGTCGATAATAATCCATATTTGTTTTATCTCCACTAGCTGTCCCAAATTCAAAAAAGCTGGCCCCCAATGGTCCCCCGTTAAAAATGACTTAACGGCGTTATAGTTTTTTCTGAATTTCAAACCAATGTTTTAGGGTTTTGATCGTTAGGAGGATACGAGTCGATTGGTGTAAAATTTAGCTCGAAACAATGATTCAAAAGACTTGATTTTGGTTAATTGTAAGTTCAAGCACCCGAATTGAAGCATTGTTTCGTCATTTTGAAGCACTATTTCAAACTAAGTTTTACACCAATCGATTCGTATCCTCTTAACGATCAAAAGCCCTGGTTTGAAATTCAGAAAAAAAACTATAACGCCGTTAACTCATTTTTAACAGGGGACCATTGGAAGCCAACTTTTTTGAATTTGGGTATGGATTATTATCGGCCAATACCATTTAATAGGGATTATTAAAATGGTTTATTGGATTTTAATAATCCAAACTTTGGCCTATTGGCCGATATTAATCTCAACTTAAGAAATTCCCTAGAATAATCCCAACTTTCACTATATTGGTCTCCACTGAGCCTTTTGTTAACAGGAACTAACTCAGTTAGTTTTAGAACAAAATATGTCATTTCTACAAATTGAGTTGCCGCCACCACTACCGCGGTTTCCGCCACCAACATCGCGATCCTCGACACCGCCACCATCATGACCGCCGCCGTCGACACCGCCACTACCACCGCAACCTCCGCCACTGCCTACACCCCCACCACCGGTGGCAGAGGCTGCAGTGGTGGTGGTGACGGTGTTGACGGCGGTGGTGGTGGTGGTGTCGAGGGTCGCGGTGTCGGTGGCGGCAACAGCGGTGGTGGTGGCGCTCGTGTCATTGAGTTTGTAAGTTAATTCATATTTTTCGTTTGTCCCATTCAATTTGTAGAAATGACATATTTTGTTTTAAAACTAACTGAGTTAGTTCCTGTTAACAAAAAACTCAGCGGAGGCCTATAGAGTGAAAGTTAGGATTATTCTAGGAATTTCTTAAGTTGGGATTAATATCGGCCAATAGGCCAAAGTTTGGATTATTAAATTCCAATAAACCTATTAAAATTCATCTATTGAAGAGGTAGGTCCCAGCAGAGCCCAGTTGGACCCGCAAGACTCACCTTAAACAGGGACGTCTGCGCAGAGACCAACTGGATCCGCAGGACCAACCATGCTCAGAGACGTAACGTCCTTACGCGCAGTACGCAAGCTGGTCCCGCAGGAAATGCCTCCCAATGGTGAAGGACTCCGCCTGTCCCCGCAGCCTCGGATACAAGCCATTAGGGAAGGCCACCCGCGCAGCATGGCTACACGCACAAGGCACTTAACTCTCCCCAGTGTCACCTGAAGGAATGAGCAAAGGCGGGAGGGGGAAAACTCCCGCCTAAATGAGCCAGTCCGTATGATGGAGGATCTTTTGTGTGATACCTGACGAGGTACAGACAAAAGATCTGACCAAGAATGCGACAGCTCACTGACAGCAGCATGGCAGACAGCACGCCACAGCACTGTGACCAATAGCCGCCGCCTACCCACCAACTCCTGCCATACCACGTGCCTAGCCTGTAGTTGGCAGAAGAGGAAGAGTGCACGACACGCCTGCTCTGAGTCAGCCGCTACCTATCCACCACTCACAGGCAGGGCACGTGCATAGGTTACAGTTGGTAGCGTGTTGGGCCGGCTAAACCCCTTGGAAACCTACCTTCGGCTATAAATACCCCAATGGTATGATCATCTTATAACATCTTATCTTATCATATATACCTGATATCTGCTCTAGCAATCTCTTAATATACTTTTATATTTAAAGAGCAATCTAGTCTGATTCTCACGCCGGAGGGTGGTCACAAGGAGGAACCCCCCCTTCTCAGTGACGAGCTCACGGTGTCTATTTTGCAGGTTATCAGAAGAACCATCTTCCAAGGGTCTAACCCCTCGTGGGAAACAGCTCTCCAACCCCCAGGTTACCAGTAATCTGCCCGGGGTCTGGTTAGTGTTTCTTCATTGGCGCCATCCGTGCATAAAGCTAGAACTTCATTTTTCTCCAGTTTTTTCAAACTTCTAGAAAGATGGTTAAAGAAACTCCGGTAACCACAACCCCAGCTACTGGAGGGAATACCGGCAACACAGTTTTTACAAACACCACCCCGGTTACCCAAGCCGGGGCAAGTGAAGTAAATTTTACGAACACTACCCCAGTTACCCAAGCTGGGGCAAGTGCAGTAAATAATCGCCCACTGGGATTCACCGATACCCAGTTTAAAAAACGAACAAGACTCCCCCGCCAAACTCTCGATGAAGTTAAGGCATGGGCGGAGGCACGACAAAAGGAATTCCAAGCTGAGTTGGACGAACGCTTGCGTTCCGTCCAACAGGCCGACGAATTCGAAGAATACTTGGACAATGACTCGGAGGAATCTGACTCCGACGCGAACCCTCGCCATAGGGCAAAAGGGAAGCGTAAGGAAACGGACTCCCAACCGAGAAGGCATTTTGGACAAGCCTTCAAACCAAAAAGCACAGGTGGAAGTTCACGAGACTTCTCCAAAACGTTCAGACCGAACGTTGCAAATGCGGGAACGTCCAAATTTGCAAGGGACATTGCGGAAGCAATTGCCCCAAAAAGTGCCAAACAAATGCCCAACATAGGCACTTATGATGGTATGTCCGACCCAGACGACCATTTGAACAGGTTCATAGCAGGGGCAACCGTCAGCAACTGGACGGAACCCACGTGGTGTTACATGTTTCAAATGACGCTGGTGGGGGCTGCTAGGGTTTGGTTTGATCGTTTACCGGTTAACCACATTTACGACTGGGCAGACTTCCAGCAGAAGTTTAGCCAACACTTCAGCCAGCAGCGAAAGTATACCGAGGAGCAATGGACAATCCTCAAATGCATACGGGAAGAAGATGAATCTCTGCCAAACTTCATCACTCGCTTCAACTCAAAGAAGTTAAGTTTGGGCAATATCAGCGAGGATCTTGTTCGCGCAGCCTTCATCCAGGGCGCGCAGGACCCAGAGCTTATCCGCACCCTAACGGGTAAAGATGGAATGCCATCCACATGGGATGGCATCATGACAGCAGCCAAACGCTATGCGGAAACGGAGAAGCAACTGGGTAGAGACCTTCCGCAGAGCACAAACCTTTACACCCAGAGGACGAGAGAGGACAACGTCCTCACCGCCCGATTGAACAAAAAACGGAAGCAAGGCATTTGGCAGTCAAGGGTAAACTTTGACACCTCATCCGGCTTACAGCACCGATTGGGTGAAAGGGATAATGTAAAGCTGCACCGGAACTCCAGATGGACGCCACTTACCAAAAGCGTCACTGACATATTTGCTACTGAAGAGCTCCCATGGCCAAAGCCTCCAGTAATCCGACATCGTCACGATGCTGATCGGAGCAAGTACTGTGACTATCACAGAACAAAAGGCCACAACACTGAAGAATGCATAGACGTAAAAGACATGGTCGAAACATTCGTCAGAGATGGGACGCTCGCACACCTCGTGGCGAAATAAAAGCTAAGCAGGCAGGCAGGTGCGTGTGGAACCATGGCTGGGGTAAACATGAATAAAAAATCAGCTTCAATATGGAGACTACATGCTGCGTAAAGAACGAGATCCCGAAACAGGTGCGTGTCGGCTCGATGGCACTCCTGTCCCAACATGGAAGGGAGTTCAATTACACAGTTTGCATGTAATCAATTCCAATTTATACAGAAAAGGCCAAGAGCCACTTCTAATGGAAATGATTCTCTTTCAAACGTCGAAGCTAATGATTTACATTTATACTTTTGTACACACTAATATGCCGGTCTTCACCGCATAATTACAAAAAACGTCATTGCATGGGAAGGCGGTCCTACCCGCACGAACCCAAAAAGCATGATAAACCTTCACGCAGGTCAGTTGAAGGGGAAAAAAGTTACCATATGAAAGTGCTGGTCTATCCGCATGAATCATTCGAGGGAACTGCACCAACCTATCAACAACCGCGCGTGGGACGGTTCAAAATTCTTAAGAGGAAAAGGTAAACCTATACGCAGGTCAGATATGGGTAAAGTTATGCCATCCTACTAAGTGCAAGTGACGGGTCTACCCGCACAATCACGAAAGAGGAAGCAAAACTTCACACCTATTATCAGCCACGTTCAAAGGTTAACTTATCCTCAACAGGCAAACCTTCACGCAGGTCAGTTGAAGGAGGAGTTCAATTATTCCATTAAATGAAAGTGCCGGTCTATCCGCATGAATCATGAAAGGAAAATGAACACTAACCTATCAACAACCGCGCGTCGAACGGTTAAAACTATCCAACACTGGTGACGGCATTCACATTACGTGAAGTCGTTGCGTGGGAAGGCGGTCTTACCCGCACGAACCCAATAACATGGCAAACCTTCACGCAGGTCAGTTGAAGGAGAAGAGTTCAATTATTCCATTAAATGAAAGTGCCGGTCTATCCGCACGAATCATGAAAGGAAGATGAACACTAACCTATCGACAACCGCGCGTCGAACGGTTCAAAACAAAATTCTTAAAAAGGTGAGAAAAACCTACACGCAGGTCAGGTATGGGTAAAGTTTTGCCATCCTACTAAGTGCAAGTGACGGTTCTACCCGCGCAATCACGAAAGAGGAAGCAAAACTTCACACCTATTATCAACCACGTTCAAAGGTTAACTTATCCTCAAAAAGTAAGAAAAACCTACACGCAGGTTAGATAAAAGTTAAAGTTTAGCCATCCTACCAAGTGCAAGTGACGGTTCTACCCGCACAATCACGAAGGAGGAAGCGAAACTTTAACCCACTATCAACCACGTTCAAAGGTTCTTATTCTAAACACTTGGAAAATTGCTATTTTAAACTAAGTATGCAAGTCATAAGTTTATAAAGCAAAGAATCCAATGAAAGGAATAACAATCGTATATTTCAATGATATATTACAACAGTGGCCGGGTAACTACCCGCCTAAAAGAAATCTATACAAAGCTAAGTCTACCCTAGCAGTGGGAAGGGATCTTCAGGATCAGGCTTCAGGGCCACCTCCGCTTGGACCAGCACCGTCAGAGAGCGGCTGCCCAAGGAAAGCCTTAAGGATGTTTAGCCCATCATCAGCAGCAGCAGCTTCATTCACCTTCTCCACCACTGGATGCGGGAAGGCAGCGTACTGGTTCACAGCTTGGTCATAAGCAGCTTCAGTATTAACATTGAATAAAGGGAAGTTGGAGGGCGGAAAGCCTCTCTCAGCAAACCCAAGACCAAGCAGGAAGCCAGTCTTCTCCCCATCCTCATGAGAAGCGTTGAGGGCTGCGCTCATCGCATCGTCATAAGAGGTCTCTGAAAGGACCCGACGCACAACCTACAAAAGAATACAAGTTAGAACATTTTCTAATTACGAGCGGAAAGCGTAAAGAAAAAGATAAAGATACCTGAGGCAACGCTTCTCGAAGCAGCCATTGGAGGGTAGCTTGACTTTCTTTGTAAGCACGTTCGGCTCCGCTTTTATCAAGGTTGGCAAGTTGAACTTCCTTGGCGGCAGCCTCTTCGACGCTTTTGAGTTTCCTTTCAGTGCGGTCAAGCACCCCCCTCTGGTCAAGGATCTCCTGCAGCTTCTTGGCATCTTCCATTGCCAAGGCGTCATGAGCATGCTGAAGAGCCTTTAATTTGCATTTAAGCTGCTCATTCTCTTCGCGAAGCGGCTCAGCAACAGCTTCAGCCTTGGCAGCCCTCTCAGTTGAGTTTCGCGCAGTCTCCTTAGCCAGCCGAAGCTGTTCATTCACAGCTTGGGCAGCCTTGGAGCGGGCCTCGAGTCGCGCCTGGACTTCAACCTCGAGGGCCTTGAATGCTCTCTCCTTCTCGGCGGCGGCAGCGGCCAACTGCCGGTTCTCCTCCCGCAGAGCCCGCGTCTCAGATATTTCTTTGGCGCGAGCTGCTTTTAACTTGTCGTTTTCACGACAAAGCAGCTCGACGCGGGGCTGCATCCGGGCTTGGAGAACCCGGAGCTCATTGGTTAGCCTACCCTCCTGGTAGCTAGCCATGGCTTCCCCCAACGCACCATGAGGAGCAGCGTGGCGAGCCCAATCCACGCACTCCACAGGGGTGCGAAGGGTTGTTCCTCGGCGTATGTTCCATCTTGGAACATACACTTCATTGGAATCCGACACTGCAAAAGAAACAAAGGCAGTTAGGAAAAGATGACAAAAATATACAAAGGAAAAAGAACCCTACGTACCTGTAGGGTCAATAACAGGCCGATAGCCGCCAAACCCATCACCTGAACCTAAAGGAAATCCATCCAACAGGTCAGGCAGATGGGAAGGTGGCATAGATCGGCGGGAAGCCCGGCGCGTACCTGATGGTCCGGCCGTCGGTGCCGGTGGCGCAGGTATAGTGGCAGCCGCTGTGGTAGCCATTGTTGGCGTCGCCTCCTCAGCAACAGTAACCGCCGGCTCCGTGAAAGATGCTGTAAAAATTGCACTCACGGCCGGCGGAGACACCTCAGCTGGAACAGCCTCAGGAAGGCTGGAACCAACGGAAGCAGGCGCAGACGCCTGGGTCGACGCCTCGGGAAGGCTGACCGAGCCTTCCCTCATTGGCGGGGGAATACTTGCTCCAACTACACCCGGGAATGCGTCAACATCCACACCTGCACAAGCAAAAGTGTTAGAAAAATTTATTTGAAACAACAAATCTAGACAAGAATTATGGGGGTACTTACGGGGTTTCTTGAGCTTGAACGTACGGACGAGCGGGGGCGAACCCGATGGAGCCGGCCTCTTGACACCGGTAACCGTCGTCGTCGCTGCCTCCCCGGAGGTAACAGCTACAGCCTCCGGAGCGGTGGTCTCCTCACCACCGGGCTTCCCCGCCACCTCTGCACTATCTGACTCCGAGTCAGATAGGACTACCGGGTCGGCCGTAGAGGCCACCTTCTCTTTGCCTTTCCCGACGGCAGCCTTTTTCTTCCGCACCAGTGGAGGACCTTCTGCGGATTCCTCAGAAGAAGAAATGTCAACTCCAGCAGCAGGCACAGCATTGAGAGGTTCAGGGAATGACCATGTTCTGTCACGTCACCATAACTCCCTGCACGTCCTGAAAAAGCAACTGGAATGACCATGTTCTGTCACGTCACCATAACTCCCTGCACGTCCTGACACAGTCAGAAGAAACCGTCGCACGACGTTTCAGAGGTTTGGACTTATCTTTTCACCAACTCTTCGAATTTCAAAATTCAAAATTCGAAAATATTAAAAAGTAAGCGGGAAAATACCCCTTACCCCTTGGCAAGCAAATAACCGTAAGACGGCTGTGGGTACAGTGTTAAGGCAAAACCCTTCACATACCTAACACCCGCAGGGAATTGAAGCCAAGAAAACCTTGGTGAACAAGTAACCGTAAGACGGATGCGGGTACAGTGTTAAGGCAAAACCCTTCACATACCTAGCACCCGCAGGGAATTGAAGCCAAGTACCTCGGCAACCAAGTAACTATAAGACGGGTGCGGGTACAGTGTAAAGGCAAAACCCTTCACATACCTAGCACCCGCAGGGAATTGACGCCAGGAATACCTTGGAAGTAAAGTAACCGTAAGACAAGCACAGGTACAGTGTTAAGGCAAAACCCTTCACATACCTAGCGCTCCGCTGGGAATTGAAACCAAGAAGGATCTTCTGGGCAATGCTTGCGGAAACGGAAATAACATCCCCGCATAGCGGGAACGTCGAGAACTACGTTGTTTGAAGCTCCAAGATGGAATTGGTGGTCTTAACATAATTGATCATTATGTTCAAAACTACCAAAACCTCATGGAAAATACATACAACTGGGACTCAATGCTCCTGACTTGCGAGGAGGTTACAGACCTACCCGCATCATACCCAAAGACCAAGCAGGAAACTCGGGCATTTCTGCAAGTGACAAGGACTTCCGCGGAAAGAATCCCCATGGAAAACCTTACAAAACCCTTTTCAAAACCCTTTGCTCAAGTCCAAAAGTTCACCTCATTTTATTAAACACTCATGAGAAGAACATTGGACTGGGGGGACTTGAAGAGGTAGGTCCCAGCAGAGCCCAGTTGGACCCGCAAGACTCACCTTAAACAGGGACGTCTGCGCAGAGACCAACTGGATCCGCAGGACCAACCATGCTCAGAGACGTAACGTCCTTACGCGCAGTACGCAAGCTGGTCCCGCAGGAAATGCCTCCCAATGGTGAAGGACTCCGCCTGTCCCCGCAGCCTCGGATACAAGCCATTAGGGAAGGCCACCCGCGCAGCATGGCTACACGCACAAGGCACTTAACTCTCCCCAGTGTCACCTGAAGGAATGAGCAAAGGCGGGAGGGGGAAAACTCCCGCCTAAATGAGCCAGTCCGTATGATGGAGGATCTTTTGTGTGATACCTGACGAGGTACAGACAAAAGATCTGACCAAGAATGCGACAGCTCACTGACAGCAGCATGGCAGACAGCACGCCACAGCACTGTGACCAATAGCCGCCGCCTACCCACCAACTCCTGCCATACCACGTGCCTAGCCTGTAGTTGGCAGAAGAGGAAGAGTGCACGACACGCCTGCTCTGAGTCAGCCGCTACCTATCCACCACTCACAGGCAGGGCACGTGCATAGGTTACAGTTGGTAGCGTGTTGGGCCGGCTAAACCCCTTGGAAACCTACCTTCGGCTATAAATACCCCAATGGTATGATCATCTTACAACATCTTATCTTATCATATATACCTGATATCTGCTCTAGCAATCTCTTAATATACTTTTATATTTAAAGAGCAATCTAGTCTGATTCTCACGCCGGAGGGTGGTCACAAGGAGGAACCCCCCCTTCTCAGTGACGAGCTCACGGTGTCTATTTTGCAGGTTATCAGAAGAACCATCTTCCAAGGGTCTAACCCCTCGTGGGAAACAGCTCTCCAACCCCCAGGTTACCAGTAATCTGCCCGGGGTCTGGTTAGTGTTTCTTCATCTATATATATATATATGTGCATGCCGATGCGTCGTGTCGATAGGTTGAATTAAAATGAAATGAAATGTTGCAAGCAATTGTGAAAGAAACTTCCTTCTTCCCTTAGTTTCTCTCTCTCTCTCTCGATCCGCCATCGCACCGCCGTCGATCATCAGGTATATATATACACGATCACAATATAATACTAATAGTTTATTATTATGATATTAATTAACGTCCTCATAATCATAACATCTTTCTTCCATTACATGATTTCATCCCTCCGTTTCAATCTCATACACTCATACGTTTCGTTTTACGTTACGTTACGTTAGGTTAGGTTTTCATATATAGACGTATGTCATTAATCGGATATTATTGCTAGCTGCTGCTGCTGATGCATGTATATCTTTGTTTTAGGGCATCCAGATCTCCACTAATTAACGTTACGTTCTACGTCTTATTAATACATACACATTTTGTTTGGCTATAAATAGAACTTTAGTTTTTTTTTTTTTAATTAATGTTATATTGTACGTGCTTGATCAATAGGATCTCTAGATCAATCTGATTAAGCTTATTTTGAAATCTAACTTGTGCTCTTTGTTTGTTGGTAACTGTATTGATTTCATGTGTAAGCTACTGATGTTTCGAATTACGTATCCATTTACCAGTTCGATATCTGATGGAATTTTAGTGATTATTGTTGCATTTTATGTTTAGGGAATCCCGATCGACTAACTTTGTTTTATTATTATTATTATTGCATATCGATTTTGTTTTTACATCGTTACTACGACTCCGATGTCAGATTACTTTGTGTATCGGATGGAATTTTTAGTTATTGGAATTTAACTATGAATCATTTCATCCGACTTGTGATTATTGCGAATTCATATATTTAGATGATACCGAAAATTGGATAGAATTATGACCGAGTTGATTGAATTAATTGATGCATTTTTGGTAAAATGAGATAACAAGAAAGAATAGATAAGTTCATTTTCCGAATAATATCAAAGCATACAAACAAGAAACTCTAACTTACGTTCTTAACTAAACAATTACTTGTCATTTGATTTGCAGCACAAAATATGGAGGAGAAATCATGCTCTCTGCTTGTTCATTTTGACAAAGGAACACCTGCACTTGCCAATGAGATCAAAGAGGCGCTTGAAGGAAATGACGATACTGCAAAGATAGACGCCATGAAAAAAGCCGTTATGCTCGTTTTGAATGGAGAGACACTTCCACAGCTTTTTATCACAATCATTCGCTACGTTCTTCCTTCAGAGGATCACACAGTTAAGAAACTACTACTTCTTTACCTTGAAAGCATTGCAAAAACAGACTCCAAAGGCAAAGTCTTAGCCGAAATGATATTAATCTGCCAGAACTTAAGAAACAATCTTCAACATCCGAACGAATACATTCGTGGTGTGACTTTAAGGTTTCTTCGGGGTATTAATGAAACCGAGATTATCGAGCCTTTGGTTCCTTCTGTAGTGACCAATTTGGACCACAGAAATCCATTTGTTAGGAGGAATGCAATCCTTGCAGTGAGTTCCATCTACAAGCTTCCAAATGGCGACCATCTTTTGGTTGATGCAGCTGAAATGATTGAAAAAGTTTTGTCAACCGAAGCTGATCAATCTGCAAAAAGAAACGCGTTTCTTATGCTTTACACATGTGCACAAGATTATGCAGTTACTTACCTTTTGACCCATGTGGATAAAGTGTCTGAATGGGGAGAATTGTTACAAATGGTCGTGTTGGATTTGATACGCAAAGTGTGCAGAGCGAATACGGGTGAAAAAGGGAAGTATATAAACATTATCATATCTCTGTTAAACGCACCTTCGGCTGCGGTTGTCTTTGAATGTGCTGGAACTTTGGTATCTTTATCCTCTGCTCCTACTGCCATTAGGGCTGCAGCCAATACTTACTGCCAGCTGTTACTCACTCAAAGTGACAACAATGTGAAACTTATCGTGCTTGATCGGTTAGAGGAACTAAAAACTTTACACAAGGAAATTATGGTTGAAATGATAATGGATGTACTGAGGGCAGTTACAAGCCCAAATCATGATATCAGAAAGAAAACACTTGATATTGCTCTTGATTTAATAACTCCCCAAAACATTAATGAAGTGGTTCTTACTTTGAAGAAGGAAGTTGTAAGAACTCAGAGTGGGGAGTTTGAGAAAGACGGTGAGTATCGTCAAATGCTTATTCAAGCGATTCATTCGTGTGCGGTTAAGTTTCCTGAAGTTGCAGGCGCTGTTGTGCATATGTTGATGGATTTCTTGGGTGATTGTAATGTTGGTTCTGCAATGGATGTGATTGTGTTTGTAAGGGAGATAATTGAAACAAATCCAAAGTTGAGGGTTGCTATTGTAACTAGGCTGTTGGATACGTTTTACCAGATACGGTCTGCACGCGTTTGTTCGTGTGCTCGTTGGATTATTAGTGAGTATTGTGTTTCTGTTTCTGAAGTTGAAAGTGGGATTACAATCATAAAACAGTGTCTTGGTGACCTCCCATTTTACTTGGATTCAGAAGGGGATGATGGTCTAGAAGCTTCCAAAAGGTCTCAACAAGTCAACTCAATAACTATATCTTCTAAACGGCCTGCGATTCTTGCAGATGGAACGTATGCTACACAGAGTGCAGCTTCTGAAACTGCTTCTTATCCAATTGTCCAAGCATCATTAAATTCAGGAAACTTGAGGTCTTTGATTTTTTAACTGGTGATTTCTTTTTGGGTGCGGTTGTGGTTTGTGCATTGACCAGGCTCGTGTTGCGGTTGACCGAGGCTAAGAAGTCAAAAGTTGAAGTCAACAAAGCGTCGACTCAAGTGTTGTTGATTATTGTTTCAATGTTGCAACTTGGTCAATCTTCGTTTCTTCCTCACCCGATTGATAATGATTCATATGACAGAATTGTTGTTTGTATAAGGTTGTTGTGTAATCCTGATGAACGTATGAGGAAAATATGGCTGCAGCGTTGTCATGCAAGTTTTGTTCAAATGCTTGTGGAGAAACAAAGGCGTGAAGCGGAGGAAATTAAAGCTAAGGCTCAGGTTTTACATGCACAGCCTGATGAGCTCATTGACTTTTATCATTTGAAGAGCAGAAAGGTAAAATTTTTTTTGCGTTAAACATGTGTTGTTTTTAACATTGTAAGTTGCATCATATTCTTGGTTCTTGGCATCTTGTTAGCGGTGTGAATGGGTCAGTTTGAATCGGTTTTGGGTTCAAGTCAAACCAAAAACTAGGTTTTTGGGTTATAAAAACTGTTTGCTTTTGCCTTTTTTGGTTTTTCGGTTTTCATGACGGGATTGGTGTGGTTCGGGTTTTTCTGGTACCAATCAGGCTTGAAATTTTAGGCCATAAATAGGTCCAAAATAAAGAATCTAGGCTTTAAACTTTGGGCCTAAATTTTTTTGTTGATGAGTAACTAATTGATTATCATTTATTAATTTCTTATAAATTAATTTATATTGAGTTTTTTTGGCTAGGATTGGTCCAGTTAAGTTTTGATTGATGCAAATCCTAAACAGAACTGAAATCCTTGGTTTTGGTTTTTTCGTTTTCATGATGAGTTTGGTTCAGTTTCATTTATTTCTTTTATACCATTTGAGTTTGAAAATATCCGGCCAAGAAAAGTCCTAAAATAATGAAGTTGGGCTTGGAACTTTGCGCCTAATTTTTTTTATTAATGAGTAGTAAGTGGCTAATTGATTACTATTTTAATCAGTTTCTCATAAATTACTTAAAATGGGTTTTTTTTTTCTCGGTTTGGTTTCACTTTTGTCGGTACCACTTGGGCTTGATATTTTTGGGCGAAAAAAGGCCCAATATAATGAATTTGGCTTGAATGTTAGGGCCTAATTTTTTTGCTAACTAATAACTAACTGATAACCATTTTTAATTTTTATAAATTATAACTAATTTGGCTCAGTTCAGTTTTTGGTTAATGCAAAACCGAATCAAAAAATTGATTTTCTAAAGCACATAAAACCAAACCGTTAGATTTTTTGTTTACTTGGTCAACTTCTTAGGGCATGAGCCAGCTGGAGTTAGAAGACGAGGTTCAAGACGACTTAAAACGTGCAACCGGTGAGTTTATAAAACACGGGGATGCTGCAAACAACCTAAACCATATTGTTAAATTAACTGGTTTCAGTGACCCGGTATACGCTGAAGCATACGTCAACGTTCATCATTATGACATTATCCTCGATGTCACAATCATCAACCGAACGAAAGACACCCTGCAGAACCTTTGTTTGGAGCTAGCAACAATGGGTGACCTTAAGCTTGTTGAGCGTCCACAAAATTACACTCTTGCCCCTGAGTCAAGCAAGCAGATTAAGGCAAACATTAAGGTTTCCTCAACTGAAACTGGGGTCATTTTTGGAAACATTGTTTACGAGACTTTGAAAGTTTCTGACCGTAATGTTGTTGTGTTAAATGATACTCATATTGATATTATGGATTATATATCTCCTGCTGTTTGTGGTGATGCGGCTTATAGAAGTATGTGGGCCGAATTCGAATGGGAAAACAAGGTATGGGTTACTTCTTGTTTAATATATATTGATTTATTAATTTAGTTTAATTTATTTTTTTTATTTTTCAGGTTGCTGTGAACACTATCATTCAAGATGAGAAAGAGTTTCTTGAGCATATTATTAGATCAACAAACATGAAGTGTCTAACTCCACCGTAAGCTATCCACATTTGATTTGCATATTTGTGTTCTAACACTGCACGAAATTCACGGATTTGGACTTGGTATAATCGGGTCGGGTATCTTATGCCAAAATATAAAACTAAAAAGAAATTTGTTGTAAGATTCTATAACTAAAATGTAATTGTTTTATAAAAATTTATATTTTTTGTTAAATGTAAGTTTAAAGTATTAATATGTGAAACAATAAAAAAAAATTCGGGTCAAATGGGTCGTGTTTGGGTCAACCCGTGAATATGCGGGTCGTGCAATCTTCGAGTTCGTTTGTGTTCGGGTTTGTGTTGTTGAACCCATAACACTCCCAAATAAAGTACCTATTCAGCTTAAGTTATGACAGAGAACATATATTTAAAAAAATTATAAAGCAAGCGGGTCGAATTGCCAGGTCAACCTGAACACACTCCATTCAGATAAACATGTTTTCGGGTTTGACTCAAAAATTATCTGAATCTGTTTAGGCTAAACAGGTTGAAAACTAAACCAGTATTAATTAAAACTTTGTGTCTATATGTATTTTATTCCCTATGGCTTCTTCAGGTCTGCCCTGGAAGGTTACTGTGGATTCCTGGCTGCTAATTTGTATGCGAAGAGTGTTTTCGGGGAGGACGCCTTGGTAAACTTAAGCGTTGAGAAACAAACCGACGGTAAACTAAGCGGTTATATCTGCATTAGAAGTAAAACCCAAGGCATTGCTTTGAGTTTAGGGGACAAAATAACACTAAAGCAGAAAGGAGGTGCATGATCAGCCATCATCGGGTAAGCTTCAATACTCAAATAGTCTTCTATTTAAACCTTAGAATTAGAATATTACATATTTATAAAAAAGTTTTGAAAGACGGACAAAAAGTTATATTCTTTTTTAACCTGAATACGATGCATATTTTTATTCGTGTAAAAAACATTAACCATTACCGTTTAACCGATTTATCTAAACATGTCAAACAGGTTGGCGGGTAATAATCAAGTTGTAAATGTGTAAATCTTGTTGGCGGGTTGTAAAAACGGGTCGACGTATTTAACTAAACAAGTCAACCCAAACATGTCCCGTTTATTGAAAAACCTTATTATTTGCATGCCAGTGTTCGGGTTTGCCACTTCTAGTTGGGTTTCACAAATTTCTTTACCTTTAAATGTTTCTGGTTCAGGTTTTTGGCAGTAGAAGATTTACTTAAATTTTGCTGAGGTGATTGCAACAAAGAAATTTGATAATGGGTTTTTGTTTTAATTAAGATTTTGGTACTTGTAACGGATTTACTTGAATTTTGCTGTGTGATCTTGTTAATGGCTAACGTATTTGTAAACCCAAACCCGTGATGTTCGAACTGGTACCAGTTCCAGGTCAATGTCCAGTTCAACATCAATCGACTGGGTTCTAGTTGCGGACCCAAGATTATTATCTTACCAGGGTCACTTTTCAAATATATGTGATGAATCGGGGTCACTCTTCTTATATTCCACGTGAAAAATAAGTGTCAGATACTATATAACACATAAATTAAAGCTCCCCAGGTCTTGTTTGGATTTGACTGTTTTGACATGCCCAAAGTTTGAGCACGATTCACTGTAACGTTTGAAACTGAACCAGTTCAAAACTAGTAGACTGATGAATCGGTTAATTGATATGCTTTATATTATTATTGAAAGGTCTAAAGAATCATTACGTTGGATGGACTTATTGAGTAAAGGCTGATAAAACAATAAATTATTAAATGAAAACATTTTTTTAGTAGAGAAAACACACGATAACCAATAGTCTTACCGGTGATGAAGCGGGTTCTGGAACCACATGTTCTAGATACATTTCAGACGCTACTTCTTTGACGATCAAGAACTTTCTAAATAAAAACTCGTTATTCACTATTGCAGTTAGTTTTTCGATATTTAGCTTACATATAACGACTGCATTAGCAGTTGTTAACGGTATCATTCACCATTAATTCATACCACTCCATACACCACTTCATTGATCATCAAGAACATGCCAAATATATTCACATTATTCATGACTACTCAGAAAGTAAAACAGATGTGCTAACAAGTTATGAGATTCTGTGTAATGCATGTTTCATAAACTAGGAATTATACTCAGTTATTACTTAGTGGAAGTATTTACTCATGTGTGCGCCTTTTAAGCGTAAGACATCATTGTAAGATTGTGCAAAATTAAAGAGTAAGACAGGTGCTAACAAGTTTTGAGACTCCTACCTGTTTAAATACTTATGGCGTGTTTGGTTTGAAGGGGTGCAAGCAGGCCTGGCAAACTGTTAGGGTCTGGCAGGTTCGAGTTACAGCTCAAAACGGATAAAATCGCACATTATTTAAAGTTTCAAAATTTTGTCACAATTTAAGTAAAATTGCATCTTTGGAACGCATAAAGATTTAGGGCTGAAATCAGTCAATCACATACTTTGATGCTTAAATTGTTGCTGTGTTTTAACTCTATATTACAGATCAAGAACATGCCAAATACCTGGTTGGTTGATTTGTATTAGCTTCCTAAGTGGTATCCTTTTTTAATCACATAGCTTTTTTTCGTTAATTATGGGCGGTGGAGCTGGAAAGAGTCTGTGGGAAATGTTCGTTCTGCGTCGACTTTGATTTCTCGAGGAGGTGAAATTTTCTAATTTCTTTTAAATGTGTTTATGTTATCGGTTCTTTTAACTTTATAATTGTGTTCTTATAACACCATGCAAAATGTGCATTATCAGTGCCAATTCAACTGATGTCATTCTCCTAGAATTTCTTCAAATAATATGAAGCATATCATTCTTATTATCTTGAGACATGCTTTGTATTAGTAGAAGCCAGTTTTACAGGTCACAGGAAATGGTCCGTAGTAATGCAGTTTATCATGGTGTAAGTCCTCAAGTATCTATTTGGTTTTGGTGGATTGTATTAAAATGACAAGATACATTAAGTCAAATGGGTCTAAAGTAAGAATGGAACAACAGGCAGGTCGGATGAGTGACGGGTCAAAGTGAGTTTGGTTCAAATTCATTTCGGGTTGGAGCAAATCCATCTGAAAATGAGTTAGGGTCAGGCGGGTCCTTTTGAAAAAATCATCAATTTTAATTACAAAATCCATTAAATTTGGCTAGGTAGTAAGTGATAGTTGAATAATAAAAAAAGTTGAACGGCCCGTTTTAAATAGACCTCATTATTAAAAACATAGATGTTACAATCACCAATCCAAATCGTTTTGGTTGGTCTAGCAACCCGTCCGGTTTCCTTTTCCATTTTCTTGAAAACCAAAGTTTGCGGTTTGCCCAGAGATGTTAAAACTAGACCATGAACATGTCAGGTGAGTAGGGTCAAAATGTGTAAAATTACTTTAAATTCTGAGACTTTTAGACATGTTTTTGGTAGTTTAGTTATTTTTTGTATTAATTATACAATGTCTTTTTGGGTTGGCATAATTTTGGGCAATGTTGTAAAAGTAGGTCTACAAGGCCGAGTACTCTCTGAGTACTCGCTATAAGGTATGGTGCCGATGAGAGTTTCTTTAACTCCGCCTAGTTACTAAAAATTAGTCAAATATGGTCAACATTAGCCTGAATCACATCTAGTCGGTTAACTTGGGTCTATTTTGACTTAAAAAAATATAACATAATTCGTATTTCTATAATATTAAAGAACGAATATCATTATTTTTAATTAATGATTAACATTTTTTAGATTAATTTAGTGTTTAAAAATATATCTCTTATTTATATTGATATTCATTTATTTTGTTATAAATATTAGTAAACTTATGATATTTGAAATATATATGTTACCCAAAATCTAATTTCCTTTATATTTATCATGTCCGAGTACTCTCCAAGTACTCCCTCCAATTGGGTCGGCCGCCTAGGGACCGCCTAGCGACTTTTGCAACATTGATTTTGGGTTAACCAAACCGAGCACACTTAAACAATAAATGTGTTTGTTATTTGACACTAAAATGGTCGGGTATATGACATGATTAGTACACAAATGTGTTTTTATATAACAATTAATATATGATGGTAATGGAAAATAAAATTCATTATTATAAATGGGTGATGCTGATCTCATTTGTGGTGGTCCTTAATGCCAAGGAATAAGTGATTTTATCCATCATATTTCCCCGTTACTGTTTCTGTCCACGGAACGGGTAAGTATTTCCAAGATTTCAAGAGTTGGTGTTCTAAGCCGCAACAAGATTGTTCGAGTTTAACTACTTTTTATAATAACATTGGTAGAATGTATGCATGTAATTTTAATTTACTCTATGTTACCTTTTTAAGTTTGGTATTTCAAGTTTTTTCTATACGTTATTATAATTGTTACGATATCTATATTATATATTAGGGTTTAAACATGTTACAAGTGATGTATCATTTGTTTTATAAAATACCATTAATAATTAAAACTGAGTTGACAAGAAATATGAACGTTACGTATTACCTTTATTAAGTTTTAATACATCACTGTTGAAAGGCCTATGGCCTTCATTTAAATCATTTATTTTCAAATCTAACAAAAAAAGTAAGTGCTATAAGGCGTGTTAATCTCAAACATAAGTTGACAAATGTCTAAAGTCGGTAGATTATTATAATAATATAGGCGTCATATTCTCATGTTGATATTTCCGTCCACCGAACAGGTAAAGTACTAGTTAATAATAGTTCATATAACGAAAAACATGAACCAAAGATTAGACGCACTAACATAGGTGGCTTAAATACAAATTGAAAGATATTTATTTTTTCTAAGTAGTTATTCATATCGAGACTGACATTTAATTTTAGGTCTTTTTTTATAACATTATTATTATTATTATTATTATTATCATTTTCTTATATATTTTATAAAATGGTGTGTTTAATGGTAAGAGGCCGTTCCATCTAATGTGGATACACATGTTCGATTTCCATTTTAGCCAGTTCGAAGGACATCTTGATAAATGGATGAATCAACGCTTTAATCTTGGGTTCGAACCCGACAAAGGAGGGAACAAAAGTTTACGAATTCCATCCAGTTATCACGCATAGCCAAAAGGTTCGGGGGGGGGGGGGGGGGGGGTAAGTTTGTCACTTAAAAAACAAGAAAAGAAATAAATAATTAGTGGCGTGGATCATTTTATTTTATTTGGAAGTCGAGCGAGTTCTTTGGTTCGTTCGGTCGCCTCTCTTTCTTTGTGGATGCATAATAATAATAATAATAATAATAAGAATGTATGAATTTGGGGATGAAGTGATAATCAGCAGTTATAGGATTCCATGGCTGATATGGATCCAGCTGCTCGCTATGCTTCTTCTTCTCCTTCTTTATTCCTTCACCGACGATTTCTCTCTTAACTTCACCGCCACCGACTCACCGCCGTCAGCCACCGCAAACACTCACCGTAACTCCAAGGTATGCTATCGATTATAACTTCATTTTCATTTCATTAGCTGCCGATGAGTTAATGAATCTCTCTCTGTGTGTATAATTATATACTGATGTTGTTGAGATTTAGGTTGAGAATTATTATTATTATTATTATTATTATTATTATTATTATTATTATTATTGGAGGTTAATCTGAATGTTGACTTTGACTTCGTTATTCCGTTTGCAATTGAATTGGCTGAATTAATGAATGAAAAACATGTTCAGATTCAGATTTATAAATTATTAGTTGATTTCATTTTCACTTCAAATTTTGATTTGAAACTTATTAGCTAGCTGCTGAATTCATGATACACTATATATATCATATGGTTGAGAAATTGTTGATTCACTGAATGTCTTTTTGAATTCCAACTGCTATCGCTTTTCGACTTGATTCGCTGCTGAATCTGCATATTGATGTTATGCACAAGGTAAGTTTGCAATACATAAATGTAACAAATCACCGTTGGGCAGAATTGAGACATTTAAGGTATTTAAGGCAAAGTTAATGTCATTTGAGTATCTAGCAATTTTAGGATACTCATCTTTTAGATGACTATGCTTAGTTAGACTAAAACAACTTTGTTAAGCTACCACATCACCATTGGGCAGAAGTGAACTCATGAAGTGTTGTTTAAGTTAAGCAAAACTAAAGTCATGCGAATGTCTGATAATGTTAGGACATACACTTTTAAGTGACATACTTAATTAGACTTAAATAACAATATTAGGTTACACATCACCGTTGGGCAGAAGTGAACTATAAGTGTTATTTAAGTTAAGTAATTTAACGGAGCAGGGCCCCTTAATCAGTTAGGTTATATATAAGGGTTTCTGATCATTTCGCAACATGTAAGATATAAGTAAAGTTGCGATTTCTTCGAAGTGATGTTGCGAATTTGGTTAGGGGATTTTAGATGTTGCGAACAGTGCAGTCATAAGTAATGTTGCGATTGATGTTTTATAAGAGATGTTGCGAATGATGTTGTTATGAGAGATGTTGCGAATGGAGTTGTTGTGATGTAATCAGCATTGTTGCGATTTAAAGCACTCGCAACATAATTGTTGCGATTAAGAGTACTCGCAACATCCTGTGATTTTATGGGCTGATCGCAACATCAATAGGTAATACTCGCAACAACTTGCAAAATTAGCTCGTCGCAACATCTTAAGTAATACTCGCAACATCTTAAGGTTCGCAACATTAGTGACTTTTCGCAACATATGTCCCTTCGCAACATTCTGTGATGCTAGGTTCTGATCGCAACATAATTAGTGGACATTCGCAACATGTTACTCGCAAGATAATATGTAATTCTCGCAACATCATGCGATTTCGCAACATTTCATTTGTTGCGATTAGAGTCCAGTTGTTGTGAATAGATGCCTTGATTCGCAACATTAGCAGAATTCGAAAAGAATAATCAACCTGATAACCTTTTCCTAATTTTAAGGGATTTGGGAGATTCTGTTATAAAGTTTTAGATTATCTCAAAATTTAATAAGATTTCAAAATTATATCTTTTATCTTATTTAAAAGATTTTGAAATTAAACTTAGAGATAATATTATCTCTTTAAAGTTTTAGATTATCTCTAATTTTAATAAGATTTCAAAATTATATCTTTTATTTTATATTAAAGATTTTGAAATTAAACTTAGAGATAATATTATTTCTTTAAAGTTTTAGATTATCTCTAATTTTAATAAGATTTCAAAATTATATCTTTTATTTTATTTAAAAGATTTTGAAATTAAACTTAGAGATAATATTATCTCTTTAACAGATTTCATTTTCCCAAGTTAATCCTAATTAAGGTTAGTTTTCGAAAATTATGATGTTCTTCAAGAACATCTTCGAAAAAAACAAGAACAGTTTCAAGAATTTTACGAAACTGTTTTCGATTATATTATCAGATTTAATACTGGAATCGAAATCTGAAAGTTTTGTAAAACAGATTTCGAAAATAATCAGGTTTTTTATAATGAACAGGTTTTAATCAGACCTAACAATTCGTTAGAAGTAATACGAACATCAGATCCAATCAGTTTTATGATGATGATCAAAACCGTAAACATAAGGGTTTTAATCAAAAACTCGTTTCCTATTTTAATTCCAGTTTTTATGGACATCGAAGAAACTGATTAATCAACATCATGCTCTGATACCACATGTTGATCAGTTTCTATAATCGATGATATAATGGAAACAAGGAAATATGTAATACCTGATAATCCAGTGATGTTTGAGATTGACATCTTCTTAATCTGATCGAGTTCCCCTTTAGGGTGTATGGTTAGGATGGAGATTAGGTGTTCTTGATGAACACGATTTGAGAGAGAGAGGTAGGGGATGATTCTTATGGTGTTATTATTCATCATTAGTTATTAACCTCTCTAATAAGCTCTCTATATATACACCCAAGGGGAAACCCTATTAATGTTAGTAAGGGTAATTCCGTCCATCAAGGATTTACCAGTTATAAACATAAGGTTATTTAGGTCAATGATCAATAATAAGATAAATAATTATAAGGGCCATATATAAATATATATAAAATATATTTATTCTAACACATTTCATTAACTGTTACTGATTGAAATTGAATGCCTTTTTTCTGTTACACTAACAGAGTTTATGCCAAATCATGATGTACGATTCGAGGTGTTTTACAGGCATTTAGTAGGTACTAGAGGTCAGAAAAGATGACCAAATAGTAGCGGTTGGTGGTTGCCAGAATAGTACCACAAATGGCACAAGTTAGGGTGTTTCAGTCTCGGGGCTGAGTCGAGATCCATGAGCCGACTATTTGTAGCTGATCAGTGGGAATGGACAACTAATTAAGATCAAGATCTTACTGGTTAGTTAACATGGTGAAATTGATATTGAGTAAGTTACCTTGTTGTATACTATCAAATAATTAAAAGTGTATATATGATTAAATTTGGTTGGATTAAAGTGATTCAGTGATTCTTCTTTTCTGATTTTTTTTTTAAATTATTATGTTTATAACTGATATTTTCGTATGTTTATTATTATTTGATTGAGATATATAAAGCTCATGGCATAGAAAGACCACACTAATGTTACAAAAAAAGAAAACTAACATAAATGTTATACAATATATTATCAGAAATCGAGTACCGCGTTGTAAATTGTCGTCACCGCCGCATCGTGCTGGTTTCAACTAGCATCTCTTATATATAGTAATTGATATATATTCTAACGGCAAATATTACACCTACACTATATTCTACACCAATAACACTAAACTATCCATCTAAAGGCAAGTGTCTCTACCACATGAGGTAATATCTATATCTACTAGAAAAAGAAAACGTGGTATATATATCATGGATATATGAAAATATATATATCATTAAAAAAACGAATATTGGATTTTAATAATCCCTAATAAATGGTATTGGTCGATAATAATCCATATTCGTTTTATCTCCACTAGCTGTCCCAAATTCAAAAAAGCTGGCCCCCAATGGTCCCCCGTTAAAAATGACTTAACGGCGTTATAGTTTTTTCTGAATTTCAAACCAATGTTTTAGGGTTTTGATCGTTAGGAGGATACGAGTCGATTGGTGTAAAATTTAGCTCGAAACAATGATTCAAAAGACTTGATTTTGGTTAATTGTAAGTTCAAGCACCCGAATTGAAGCATTGTTTCGTCATTTTGAAGCACTATTTCAAACTAAGTTTTACACCAATCGATTCGTATCCTCTTAACGATCAAAAGCCCTGGTTTGAAATTCAGAAAAAAAACTATAACGCCGTTAACTCATTTTTAACAGGGGACCATTGGAAGCCAACTTTTTTGAATTTGGGTATGGATTATTATCGGCCAATACCATTTAATAGGGATTATTAAAATGGTTTATTGGATTTTAATAATCCAAACTTTGGCCTATTGGCCGATATTAATCTCAACTTAAGAAATTCCCTAGAATAATCCCAACTTTCACTATATTGGTCTCCACTGAGCCTTTTGTTAACAGGAACTAACTCAGTTAGTTTTAGAACAAAATATGTCATTTCTACAAATTGAGTTGCCGCCACCACTACCGCGGTTTCCGCCACCAACATCGCGATCCTCGACACCGCCACCATCATGACCGCCGCCGTCGACACCGCCACTACCACCGCAACCTCCGCCACTGCCTACACCCCCACCACCGGTGGCAGAGGCTGCAGTGGTGGTGGTGACGGTGTTGACGGCGGTGGTGGTGGTGGTGTCGAGGGTCGCGGTGTCGGTGGCGGCAACAGCGGTGGTGGTGGCGCTCGTGTCATTGAGTTTGTAAGTTAATTCATATTTTTCGTTTGTCCCATTCAATTTGTAGAAATGACATATTTTGTTTTAAAACTAACTGAGTTAGTTCCTGTTAACAAAAAACTCAGCGGAGGCCTATAGAGTGAAAGTTAGGATTATTCTAGGAATTTCTTAAGTTGGGATTAATATCGGCCAATAGGCCAAAGTTTGGATTATTAAATTCCAATAAACCTATTAAAATTCATCTATTGAAGAGGTAGGTCCCAGCAGAGCCCAGTTGGACCCGCAAGACTCACCTTAAACAGGGACGTCTGCGCAGAGACCAACTGGATCCGCAGGACCAACCATGCTCAGAGACGTAACGTCCTTACGCGCAGTACGCAAGCTGGTCCCGCAGGAAATGCCTCCCAATGGTGAAGGACTCCGCCTGTCCCCGCAGCCTCGGATACAAGCCATTAGGGAAGGCCACCCGCGCAGCATGGCTACACGCACAAGGCACTTAACTCTCCCCAGTGTCACCTGAAGGAATGAGCAAAGGCGGGAGGGGGAAAACTCCCGCCTAAATGAGCCAGTCCGTATGATGGAGGATCTTTTGTGTGATACCTGACGAGGTACAGACAAAAGATCTGACCAAGAATGCGACAGCTCACTGACAGCAGCATGGCAGACAGCACGCCACAGCACTGTGACCAATAGCCGCCGCCTACCCACCAACTCCTGCCATACCACGTGCCTAGCCTGTAGTTGGCAGAAGAGGAAGAGTGCACGACACGCCTGCTCTGAGTCAGCCGCTACCTATCCACCACTCACAGGCAGGGCACGTGCATAGGTTACAGTTGGTAGCGTGTTGGGCCGGCTAAACCCCTTGGAAACCTACCTTCGGCTATAAATACCCCAATGGTATGATCATCTTATAACATCTTATCTTATCATATATACCTGATATCTGCTCTAGCAATCTCTTAATATACTTTTATATTTAAAGAGCAATCTAGTCTGATTCTCACGCCGGAGGGTGGTCACAAGGAGGAACCCCCCCTTCTCAGTGACGAGCTCACGGTGTCTATTTTGCAGGTTATCAGAAGAACCATCTTCCAAGGGTCTAACCCCTCGTGGGAAACAGCTCTCCAACCCCCAGGTTACCAGTAATCTGCCCGGGGTCTGGTTAGTGTTTCTTCATTGGCGCCATCCGTGCATAAAGCTAGAACTTCATTTTTCTCCAGTTTTTTCAAACTTCTAGAAAGATGGTTAAAGAAACTCCGGTAACCACAACCCCAGCTACTGGAGGGAATACCGGCAACACAGTTTTTACAAACACCACCCCGGTTACCCAAGCCGGGGCAAGTGAAGTAAATTTTACGAACACTACCCCAGTTACCCAAGCTGGGGCAAGTGCAGTAAATAATCGCCCACTGGGATTCACCGATACCCAGTTTAAAAAACGAACAAGACTCCCCCGCCAAACTCTCGATGAAGTTAAGGCATGGGCGGAGGCACGACAAAAGGAATTCCAAGCTGAGTTGGACGAACGCTTGCGTTCCGTCCAACAGGCCGACGAATTCGAAGAATACTTGGACAATGACTCGGAGGAATCTGACTCCGACGCGAACCCTCGCCATAGGGCAAAAGGGAAGCGTAAGGAAACGGACTCCCAACCGAGAAGGCATTTTGGACAAGCCTTCAAACCAAAAAGCACAGGTGGAAGTTCACGAGACTTCTCCAAAACGTTCAGACCGAACGTTGCAAATGCGGGAACGTCCAAATTTGCAAGGGACATTGCGGAAGCAATTGCCCCAAAAAGTGCCAAACAAATGCCCAACATAGGCACTTATGATGGTATGTCCGACCCAGACGACCATTTGAACAGGTTCATAGCAGGGGCAACCGTCAGCAACTGGACGGAACCCACGTGGTGTTACATGTTTCAAATGACGCTGGTGGGGGCTGCTAGGGTTTGGTTTGATCGTTTACCGGTTAACCACATTTACGACTGGGCAGACTTCCAGCAGAAGTTTAGCCAACACTTCAGCCAGCAGCGAAAGTATACCGAGGAGCAATGGACAATCCTCAAATGCATACGGGAAGAAGATGAATCTCTGCCAAACTTCATCACTCGCTTCAACTCAAAGAAGTTAAGTTTGGGCAATATCAGCGAGGATCTTGTTCGCGCAGCCTTCATCCAGGGCGCGCAGGACCCAGAGCTTATCCGCACCCTAACGGGTAAAGATGGAATGCCATCCACATGGGATGGCATCATGACAGCAGCCAAACGCTATGCGGAAACGGAGAAGCAACTGGGTAGAGACCTTCCGCAGAGCACAAACCTTTACACCCAGAGGACGAGAGAGGACAACGTCCTCACCGCCCGATTGAACAAAAAACGGAAGCAAGGCATTTGGCAGTCAAGGGTAAACTTTGACACCTCATCCGGCTTACAGCACCGATTGGGTGAAAGGGATAATGTAAAGCTGCACCGGAACTCCAGATGGACGCCACTTACCAAAAGCGTCACTGACATATTTGCTACTGAAGAGCTCCCATGGCCAAAGCCTCCAGTAATCCGACATCGTCACGATGCTGATCGGAGCAAGTACTGTGACTATCACAGAACAAAAGGCCACAACACTGAAGAATGCATAGACGTAAAAGACATGGTCGAAACATTCGTCAGAGATGGGACGCTCGCACACCTCGTGGCGAAATAAAAGCTAAGCAGGCAGGCAGGTGCGTGTGGAACCATGGCTGGGGTAAACATGAATAAAAAATCAGCTTCAATATGGAGACTACATGCTGCGTAAAGAACGAGATCCCGAAACAGGTGCGTGTCGGCTCGATGGCACTCCTGTCCCAACATGGAAGGGAGTTCAATTACACAGTTTGCATGTAATCAATTCCAATTTATACAGAAAAGGCCAAGAGTCACTTCTAATGGAAATGATTCTCTTTCAAACGTCGAAGCTAATGATTTACATTTATACTTTTGTACACACTAATATGCCGGTCTTCACCGCATAATTACAAAAAACGTCATTGCATGGGAAGGCGGTCCTACCCGCACGAACCCAAAAAGCATGATAAACCTTCACGCAGGTCAGTTGAAGGGGAAAAAAGTTACCATATGAAAGTGCTGGTCTATCCGCATGAATCATTCGAGGGAACTGCACCAACCTATCAACAACCGCGCGTGGGACGGTTCAAAATTCTTAAGAGGAAAAGGTAAACCTATACGCAGGTCAGATATGGGTAAAGTTATGCCATCCTACTAAGTGCAAGTGACGGGTCTACCCGCACAATCACGAAAGAGGAAGCAAAACTTCACACCTATTATCAGCCACGTTCAAAGGTTAACTTATCCTCAACAGGCAAACCTTCACGCAGGTCAGTTGAAGGAGGAGTTCAATTATTCCATTAAATGAAAGTGCCGGTCTATCCGCATGAATCATGAAAGGAAAATGAACACTAACCTATCAACAACCGCGCGTCGAACGGTTAAAACTATCCAACACTGGTGACGGCATTCACATTACGTGAAGTCGTTGCGTGGGAAGGCGGTCTTACCCGCACGAACCCAATAACATGGCAAACCTTCACGCAGGTCAGTTGAAGGAGAAGAGTTCAATTATTCCATTAAATGAAAGTGCCGGTCTATCCGCACGAATCATGAAAGGAAGATGAACACTAACCTATCGACAACCGCGCGTCGAACGGTTCAAAACAAAATTCTTAAAAAGGTGAGAAAAACCTACACGCAGGTCAGGTATGGGTAAAGTTTTGCCATCCTACTAAGTGCAAGTGACGGTTCTACCCGCGCACACTTAAACAATAAATGTGTTTGTTATTTGACACTAAAATGGTCGGGTATATGACATGATTAGTACACAAATGTGTTTTTATATAACAATTAATATATGATGGTAATGGAAAATAAAATTCATTATTATAAATGGGTGATGCTGATCTCATTTGTGGTGGTCCTTAATGCCAAGGAATAAGTGATTTTATCCATCATATTTCCCCGTTACTGTTTCTGTCCACGGAACGGGTAAGTATTTCCAAGATTTCAAGAGTTGGTGTTCTAAGCCGCAACAAGATTGTTCGAGTTTAACTACTTTTTATAATAACATTGGTAGAATGTATGCATGTAATTTTAATTTACTCTATGTTACCTTTTTAAGTTTGGTATTTCAAGTTTTTTCTATACGTTATTATAATTGTTACGATATCTATATTATATATTAGGGTTTAAACATGTTACAAGTGATGTATCATTTGTTTTATAAAATACCATTAATAATTAAAACTGAGTTGACAAGAAATATGAACGTTACGTATTACCTTTATTAAGTTTTAATACATCACTGTTGAAAGGCCTATGGCCTTCATTTAAATCATTTATTTTCAAATCTAACAAAAAAAGTAAGTGCTATAAGGCGTGTTAATCTCAAACATAAGTTGACAAATGTCTAAAGTCGGTAGATTATTATAATAATATAGGCGTCATATTCTCATGTTGATATTTCCGTCCACCGAACAGGTAAAGTACTAGTTAATAATAGTTCATATAACGAAAAACATGAACCAAAGATTAGACGCACTAACATAGGTGGCTTAAATACAAATTGAAAGATATTTATTTTTTCTAAGTAGTTATTCATATCGAGACTGACATTTAATTTTAGGTCTTTTTTTATAACATTATTATTATTATTATTATTATTATTATCATTTTCTTATATATTTTATAAAATGGTGTGTTTAATGGTAAGAGGCCGTTCCATCTAATGTGGATACACATGTTCGATTTCCATTTTAGCCAGTTCGAAGGACATCTTGATAAATGGATGAATCAACGCTTTAATCTTGGGTTCGAACCCGACAAAGGAGGGAACAAAAGTTTACGAATTCCATCCAGTTATCACGCATAGCCAAAAGGTTCGGGGGGGGGGGGGGTAAGTTTGTCACTTAAAAAACAAGAAAAGAAATAAATAATTAGTGGCGTGGATCATTTTATTTTATTTGGAAGTCGAGCGAGTTCTTTGGTTCGTTCGGTCGCCTCTCTTTCTTTGTGGATGCATAATAATAATAATAATAATAATAATAAGAATGTATGAATTTGGGGATGAAGTGATAATCAGCAGTTATAGGATTCCATGGCTGATATGGATCCAGCTGCTCGCTATGCTTCTTCTTCTCCTTCTTTATTCCTTCACCGACGATTTCTCTCTTAACTTCACCGCCACCGACTCACCGCCGTCAGCCACCGCAAACACTCACCGTAACTCCAAGGTATGCTATCGATTATAACTTCATTTTCATTTCATTAGCTGCCGATGAGTTAATGAATCTCTCTCTGTGTGTATAATTATATACTGATGTTGTTGAGATTTAGGTTGAGAATTATTATTATTATTATTATTATTATTATTATTATTATTGGAGGTTAATCTGAATGTTGACTTTGACTTCGTTATTCCGTTTGCAATTGAATTGGCTGAATTAATGAATGAAAAACATGTTCAGATTCAGATTTATAAATTATTAGTTGATTTCATTTTCACTTCAAATTTTGATTTTCGACTTATTAGCTAGCTGCTGAATTCATGATACACTATATATATCATATGGTTGAGAAATTGTTGATTCACTGAATGTCTTTTTGAATTCCAACTGCTATCGCTTTTCGACTTGATTCGCTGCTGAATCTGCATATTGATGTTGTTGTGGTTTAGGTTGAGAAACTGCTGTTTTACTTTATTTATTATTAATGGAGGTTAATCTGAACTAACTGCTATGAATTCTTGACTTTATTATTAGCTGAATTAACGAATCCTATATGATTGATGCATATTTATGCCATTGAGAGGTTGTTGCTATAATTGATTTATCTAGGTTCATCTGAATGTTGATTCTAACTTCTGCTATCACTTTTCAACTTGAGATTAGCTGGCTTAACGAATCCTGTATGATGCAGAATCATGTTGATGATAATTGGTTGGGAATTTGTTGTTTTACTTGATTTTCTAGAAGTTACTCTGAATGTTAGTTTTGACTTCAAACTTCCATTTGTTTTTGACTTATTAGACTTAATTAATGAAACCTATATGATACATATTGGTGTTGCTGCGATTGAGAAATTGTTGATTTATTGGAGGTTAATCTGAATGTCAATTTTGACTTTGAACTTCTTGCGATTTTCGACTTGATGAGCTGAATTAATGAATCCTGTGGATTAATGCATATTGATGTTGTGATTGAGAAAATATTGTTATACTTGACTTATTGGAGGTTAATCTGACTGTCAATTTTTATAAAAATTGTTGCTAATGATTTGTCCACTTTTCGATTTGATTGTTCTTCAAATTCAAGTTGCCATGGATTTTTAACGAATTTGGTACTAACAAATTACGTTTTGAAGCATTTGCCACAAGTTCTAATGTATTATTCTAAAATTTCTGGAAACATTAATTATGCAATTGGCAAAATATAATTCCTTATATTTATAGAATTAGCTATGTAATCATTGTTTACCTTGTATACGATCTCTTGTTAACTTTATAAGTTGATCATAAAGAATTGTTAACTTTTAAGCTCAAATTACAAATTACTCAATTTCAAGAATCTAGATTCCTGTTCTTGTCGCAGATCACATATCGAATTATAGATAAAGATTTCCCCTGGCCTTTTTCAAAGAAAATATGCTGTAATATGTATCTTTCTTGTAAACAAAGATATTCCTACTTAAGAAATAACAAAACACCTGTTCATTTAGAAAGGTAAGATAAAAGAAGTGGCCCGAAAGTTGTTATCAAGTAACAAGCCTTTATCTTTAAGCAAATATTGAAACATTCATGTTCTGCATTGTTGTTTAGACCGTATTATCAATTAATCATAACCAATTAAGTACTTAATACATCAAGATTCTTGATTGTTTCTGATTTTTTTAGAATACTTTCTAGAAGCATCTTTCTTGTCCGTGTACAATTTGCATATTAGCCTTTTGATCCAAGTAAACTTTTCATAACTCATTCATGCCTTTGGTGGTTTTTAAATATCAGCCTCCTCCAACCAGCAAATTGTGACCAATTTTGACTAATTTTGACTAATGTTTATGTGTGGTTTAATAATGTGCTAGAAAACCTATGTGCTTGTTTTTAGTGCTTTAATATATTACCATTTGTCTTCTATTGTCTTCTGCATTATCCATCATATATTATATGTATGCTATTCTTTGTTTTGATGTGTATTATATCGAGGCATGTGCAATTATCTAACATGTAAATAATGTGTAATTGTCTGTCTTGTTGTCACCAAAGTACAAGTTGAAAAAGTAGATATGAGATATGTTGGATTTATAATATAGTTGTGAGCTTAGACTGAAGGGGTATGCACCCGCCTTAACATCGAGCGGGGCGGGTCAACCCACAAGATATAGACAAGAGGCTTGAAATCAGGATGTCATGAAGACACAAAGCCAAAACCTATTCGCAAGCGCATGAAACATCTGCGCGTGGCGCATATCACATACGCGCAGGCGCATGAAACATCTGGGAGAATAAAAAGAAGACCTTGCGCATCCCCGGGATAGGCGCATAAAGGCCGCGCGTAAGCGACACACAACAAATGAGACAATAGTCTAATCCAAATCAGGATAAGGACAACCATGATTGTACTCATCAGGCAACATTTCAGAAGGTATCTTTTAAGGAATAAAGAATGTGCTGATGTTGACAGCTGCCAATGAAGGGTGGACAACTCAGCAAAGCCCATGTGCCACCACGTGATGGCACATGGGTCAGGTGAAATACCTTGGTCAGAGAATAATCAATAAAAAAGCACCAGGTGTCCTAAGTACACGTGGCGCGAAGCAATAGGAGGCCAAAAAGGCCCTAATTGGGTCTGAGCCAAATCATTGGAAACCCTAATACTATAAATACCACACCACCTCCACAGTTGGAGGCAGGCAAGAAAATATGCTCTAAGTCCTTTACTCATTTTCACATCTTGATTATCTTCTCCTACAATACCTGATTCTCACACCGGAGGGTTACCCCAAAGAGGACCCCTCTGTCCCTTTCTGAGGGGTAAGCTCACGGTGCTGTTCGTTTTGTAGGTGGAAGAACTCGTATCTCGGAAAACCATCGGTGATATAGCACACTCGTACCCGAGGAACGTTGATCGTACACAAGTAAGTCGATCCACGCTTCTTCATAGACATTGACATCTGAATTCTTTCACTGTGTTCTTATGTTAATATAAATATATTAGTATTAATTAATGACACGTCATTTTATATATATATATATAAATCTGTACAACTTTATGATAATTGTAGGTTAGAGAAAATGAAATAAAGGAGACAGGAACAAGCACAAGTGAAGTGGTCCAAAGAGCAAAGAAACCCGGCGGTAGACCAAGGACAGAATCGTCCACTGCAAATGAGAGCAGTGGGGTGAGGTTTGAACATTCACACCATCCATGTCATTTCTTTGGGATTGCGAAACATGCGTTTCTTAAGTGCTTGGGGTTCGATTCAACCCATGAAAAAGAAGATTGACGATTATGCCCCTACTCTTTTGGTCACCTTATGAATGTATAGTCTGTTTTGTTTTCATGTTTTCGTGTTTTAGATCGGTTAATTTTGATTCTCGGTGTAACATTGTAGAAAAGCAAGTATTTGACTGAAACTTTGTATGTTCGAAGGAGAAGGTGAAAACCGCACCTGGCTTGGTAAAACCATTAGCCTGTTTCTTATGTTTAAATACCGATTCAAGAACAATGTTGGAGTAAACTGAGATTCGGCGATCCCACTCATGTTCCGACCATGGTTTTTGTTAAATTGATGCAGTCATTGTTTAAACACCACCACAAACCGGGTATTTAGCCGGTTCTGGGTATGATCAACAAAAGTCAAAACCGGGTCGGGTAGGACCAGTTCTTGGGTATAGTCGGGTGCTTGGATGAGTTTTTTGGGTTTTTTTGGGGTTTCAGGTAGGGTCGGTTTTTGGCCAGGCAAAGGTGGAACCGGTTCGGTGGGTTCGGGTACAAGTCCCAATACCATGTCGTACCCGCGGGTCGGGTATTCTGTGTGCCTCTAGTTATGAACCTAATTAGATAAGCAAGCACACTACAAGATACGTGTAAAACGACAAAAGCAAAATAGCATAATCATAAAATTTAAACCTAAACTAATACTAACAATAATAGCAAACCTAAACACAAACTCCCAAATCATATCAAACCTTAAAATGTGATGGACCAAATGGTTCATACTTTGTTCTGAATCGTTTGGGTTTGTTGGTTACTCAAAAGTGGTTGCACATCTATCTAGTTTATCATTGGTTGCAGAGTCCATAGGTTGACGACCATCATCAATAAGCGAGACGAGGAAAGGAGATCAAATATCTTGTCCTCAACCAACTATGATCACCCTTAAAAGACTGGTGTTTAAGTTTAAGGTTAAGGCAAAAGCGTGAAGGATTGTTATCAATGGTCTTACCTTAAAAAGATTTGTCTACATATTAAACAACTTTTATGTATGTGCTACTTAAACCCCTCGCTTCTTTTTTGTCTTTTCAGTCATCTTCGTCTCTATCTAATATCAGTTTTCGTTGTCCCTCGTTTGTAATGTTCTCAGCTACTGTCAGTCAAAGATCGTATTTTGTTTTTGGAGACCTAGTGATAGCATTTGCTACATATATACTATGGCATCAAACAAGGAGTAAATATTCGAAGAAATAGTGGAAACCGGTGAAAACACCACTACGGTTTTAAGAACACTACTCTTGAGCTAGCATGTATCCAACTCTCACTCTCAAGAGATAAATCAGCACAACTTTTCATCATAAACTCTTCAATTTGTGAATCCTCTCATAAGCGGCTGTTTTAATCTAAACAACCTTTTGGCATGTCCGAAAAGCACAAGTGACAACAACAAAAGCTCACCTAAATTGCCTGAGAAGCACAAGTGACAACAGCAAAAGCTCGCCGAAGCCAAGATTCAAACCAAAGCGGAATTCAACATTGTAAGAACCATGATTCAAATCAAATCTAAACTCATATCTATGTAAAAACCAAGATTCAAATCATAGCTCGACTCAAGTCAATGTAAGTCCGCAAAAGTTCACAGATCTACAACCAAATCCACAAAGATTCAAAACCCAAATCCAGATGGGAATGATGACCAAATAATAGAGTCTAACCATTGTTTACATGAGATAATCTCAAAAATTGTGCAAGCCTTGCAGCTTAAAAAGATGGTCACTACTGATTTGTTCCAAGTTCAATAAAAATATGAGAAAAGAAATATAATTTTTTTTCCATCACAATCGAAGTTTTATATAATTTACTATAAAACGATTACAATAAAGTGGCAGGCAAACAGGCAACAAGCTGCGCCGCAACCCCCTTTTGAACAGCAAAGCCAATCCTGCTAAAAACGAAGCTTTGGGACCTAGAAGCTGAAGAGGTTCCGTGTACGACACGCTGAACCCTACTCAAAAATTTCACAGCCTCTGGAGCCAGAAAACCAAATGTATCAAAGGCAAATGGTAGAAAGACATGTTGATTATCTAAACAAGCTTTCTCGTGTTTAACAACTTTGCCCGATTCAGCCTTCAACGCAGCCTGACCCACAACAAACCCACGGTCCCTGAGCCCAACAAGAGGAGACACTCCTGTAAGATCCACACAGGCGTGTTTCCCCCTGCCCACCCGAACACAAGAATATCAGCTGGTCGTAAAGTAGACCTCCCTTCAATAGGATCCGTGAGAAAGTTAACAGGGGCCTCCTTTTTAGCAGAAATCCCTGCCCGTTTAAGAACATCACACAGAACATCCCTAACCAGATCATGTCTGTATTTAAAGCCAGGCAATTCTTTGCAATGCACCGCATGGTCACCAAAAGAATCCAAACAGACCTTGCGACAAATTGGGCAAGGTTCATCCGTCGGGAACATAGGGATCATTAACCGGTACTTAAGGATAGCCCGATACTCCAAACCCGACATACGTTGGCCTAATCCTTCAATGGGGATGGCCGTTAGAAAATCCTGAGCCCGAGGAGCCCGAAGGCATTCAAACACCGCCTTTTGGCGAGGGGATAGATCAAACTTCACTTCTAAACTCTTGACGATTCCACTAAATAAGGCACTCGCCACAACATGTTGGGCTTTAGGGGGGGCGGTGTCCTTATTAGAGAACCCGCTAAGATCAAAATCTGGAAGTGAAGTACGTAAACGATCCATCGCACACCCATAATCAGAGTCCAACCCATAAATATCACAACCCCGAAGAATATGGTCTTGCAAACACCACGACTGTGCTCTCGAAGCCACAAAAGCATATGTAGATACATCCTCGGCCGAACAGAGACCCAACCCCCCATAACGGATCGGAAGTGATGCCAACCTCCATTGGAGATCCCCAAAGAACGGACCTCCAGAAACCACGATGTCCTCAATCGCCCTTCGAAGACCATTGTCAAATATAGAAACAGCTTCCCCCACATACATAGGTTGGCATGTTCTCAAACCGAACAATAGCTTGGTGACTCCCATACATGAGCGAAGCAAAAGAAGCTCGCATTGAGGATCCCGAAGTCTTGGGAGACAGCTCATCAGTTCCACAGCGCTAGATGCCCTTTTCATAGCCAAACTGCTGATAAACCCCGCATCCTGGCTTACAGCACCACCAAGGAGTTTCACGCCAAGCACCGGCCTTCCAATCCCGCAAGGGAACAACCCCTCCTGTGCCTTCACCCCATTGCATGTTGGCCAAAATAACTCTGTTTTCTTAACGTTTAATTCAAGACCTAAACGAGGCCCCTCAGACCTGATAATATCTAATGCTTTGGCTACCTCTCTAGTATTCCTGATAATCGTGCCATCATCCAAGTACCAAGCATGAAAGAGAAGCTTGCACCGATCTCTGATTTGGTGAACAAGTGGGTGCAAAGCTAAGGCAAAAAGGAGAGGCCCAAGAGGGTCCCCCTGTTGAACCCCAGTGGTGGATTTAATGAAAGTATCACCCACATATAACCTAGCCGACTGCCCATATAAAAAAATCCACCCAAAGAGAAATGGAATGACATCGACTCCGAACCTCATGTAGAAGGGTCGTCCTATCTACTAAGTTGAAGGCATTGAAGAAATCAACAGTAAGCATAGCCAATGACCCATCCGAATGAAACTGATTTAGAAACCTGTTCGCGCTATGAAGCACGGCCTCTGCCCCACTGGGGACTCCCACCCCAAATTGAAAGTCACCGAGGTATTTAACCATCTCCTTCCCGACACCCCTCATAGCCACCTTAGAGACCAACCGCCTCCAAATGGCCCCAACGGCAATAGGTCTAATCCCATTGTCCGGTTTAAGCAACGGCGTAAGTGGGGCAGACGCAACAAACTCTGCCAACACCTTAGGACACCTTCACCCCAAAAATAAATTAACCACCGCAGAGATAGCCTTGAGCAAACCATCCGCAATCGGAGACCCCTCTCCGCACAACGCATCTAAAATGTGTTGGGCTCGCAAACCGTCCCGCCCACACGAAGTCCCTTTAGGGAAAGACTTAATGCAGCCAAGCACACTATCAACGTCCACGACAAGAGGAGACTCAGAAAGCAAGGAAGCAGGCATAATCAGATGTGCCATGATGGGATGCTTAGACAACAAAGCGTTCAAAGTATCCTTACCGAAAGGTGCAACCCCTGAAGAGCATAATACCTTGACCGCAGCAGTGAAATGCCCGTCCGCAACTTTTCGCAAACATTGTTTAACATTGGCGCCCAACCCGACGTTGTCAGACTCGGGTAAAAACGCGCCACCACCCGGGGCATCTCCTAGGGGTTGGTTAAAAAGCGATATAAGGAGCTCAAAGAAACCGTCACGGTCACCCCAAGCGGATAGCGACCGTTGAATAATTCGGCATTGCTCAGACTTTCTATTGCCAGACCTGTGTTGCTGACGATTAGAAGGTCTGAAAACTCGTAAGGTGCAACGTGGTAACAACAGTTTCACCCACGCCTCAACAGACTCTGGCATAGCCGCCACCTTACCCAGAGCACCCACTAAGGCTTGGGAAAAAGCCATACGACAACTATGAGGAATGTTTTTAACAGTCGTAATAGGAAGAGTGAAGACACGCTCAAGGAGAGCTACATCCACCTCCACCCTTCCCACCGCGACAACTTCCCTCCCAACATGTGGCTTCGCAATCCCCACTATATATTCCTCCACATCTCCCGTGACACACTTGTACCAGACCGACCCGTCATCATGATGGCACCCCCGACGGAGAGCATGTGACTCCATACACGCTCCACACATCCACCTACGCGAGACCTTTAAAGCCTCACCAACCGAAATAAACAAATCCAAATTTGTCGAGATCGCCTCCCGTAAGGTCTCTTTCTTGTCATCCGATGACAAATGAAGCCGCTTAATATGTGCGGCCAATCGAACCCCCTTGGACCCCGGTAATCCATCCGGGCAACAGTGGAAGCCTCTAAACGGACACGGCCAAACAACCTCCTCAATAGCCCCGGTCATACCACCCCCGACCCACAAAACACCCCGGTAGCCAAGTACCACACCAAGAAAAATAATAATAAAACAAAACTCGAGTTGAGTTTGAGGAATGAACACCCGAACCAAAGAGAAAGGAGGAGAGCAACCACCCGTTGCCCTCCCCTCCTCAAAACACCAAAAACAAAGATTATTTCATTGAGACGTTTTGTCAAACACCTGGCGGGCAAACTATTCTAAAATCAAATATTAAAGTCGTTATTAAGTTCAAATGGGTCAAAGACGCGTGACTTATGGCTGGACGAGGGTCGCCGGAGCCGCTGTAGCTTCACCGGATTATGTGGATGGGAAAACGGGTTTGGCCGTGTACTGCAAATTTACAGACTATAATAGCCACCCACCCCCAACAAAATTCATAACCGTTCTGGTACCCGGCCGACACTTTCCATGTTTTAACAAAATAAGGATTATACCACAAGTATATTCTACGAATTTCCACTTTCTATAAATACCAACTCCTAACTTATCCATTTCTTTTGAATCATTTTTAACTAGTGTTTTCAACGACTTCACGTATGGTTGCATTGCAAAAGAAGCACCTTTCGCAGTTGACGAGATGGCGGTTGATGCAGCCAAAACATGAAACATGGTCGCATGGCATGAATTTGGCATCTGCTTCACGAGTGTAGCATATGCAACACATGTTATCATCACTTTCGGTTTCTTCTTTGTGCACCACCCTTTTCCCCAATGTTCTTGAGATAAGATGGCTAGAGAAATCTTCTAGTTGCCTCAGTTTTGCCGGATGAACATCCCCCTTAAAAGTGCCAGCCTGGCAAAGTAATTAAAAAGAACGTGAGAATATAATTATAACGATCAACAGACGAGTCAAAATGACCGGCTAATTTTTATAATTTAAATAGTGTTTTATGACATGACATAAATTGATTGTTTTTTTATGACAAGAAGTTAGGACAGTTTAATCAGCATCAAGTTTTATAGTTAAAACGTAGTTGTTTTATACACACTTTTTTTATTGTAAAATATAATTAGCACGCTAAAAAAGCAAGTTTAACATGCCATGTTTATGTTAATCCACACATACGTGCGTCCGACTAAGGTTCGTGTGCCTTAACATGATTTTCAGGCCCGTATCGTGTTCGACTCACCAACCAGCAAACACGATCCATTGAACACCCCTCAAAAGTGGTAATTTTGTGTGGGCTAATAATATGGGTAAAACAATTATTGGCAGAATTTTAACTATCTAAACGTAAACAGTGTGTCAAAACTCATTAATAATCCAAAATTTTAAAAACATATATATAAACAAGATTTTATGCATTACAACTCGACTCAATTTTGATAACCAACTTTTATAATGCTAACCATTAAAGAAGCAAACACCTGTTTTATCGTGAGGTAGAAAAAAAGGGTGAGAAAGTGAAAAATACTAACCCAATTAAATTCTAATAGGTACTGAAAACCAGTTATAAGAGTATCGGAACAGTCCATGCTTGCAAAAGTCTCCAAAATATCATTCTGCTCTCTAGAGTCTGTTATAAGACTAGCATCCAACAAATTCAAGATGATACCAACTAAAGGCGCCAAAATCATGCCTCTGTTGACTTTTTCTGGAATTTGATCAGGTCTTCTAAGTGTCCTGCAAAACCACAGCTTGTTTCCTTTAGTTGGCCATTTTGGAGTTTAACCATTTGACCCATTGAAGATAAAAGATAACCCGAAGCAACCCGTTTACAAGTAAAAGGGTTAAACTTTTAACACCATTTAAGACTATAAAACACTAAAAATAGGCCTGCAAACGGACCAAGCGTTCAGTTAACTGTTTGTAAACTGTTCGGCGGGAAGTTCGTTTATGTAATAAGCGAACAAGCATGAACAGAAACGTTTGTTCATTTAGTTAAACGAACGAACATGAAAACATTTGTCATGCGTTCATTTATGTTCTTGAACACTTGTTCATTTAAATTCATTTAAATTCGTTTATGTTCATTGGTTTACATTTGTTTAAGAACATTAGTTTATACATCTATTTAAATTTTGTTAGTCCATTACAATTTAGTCTGGTTTTACTGATTTTTAGGCCAAACAGGTTGATGTTCACGTTTACTTATAATTGATGTTTGATCAGCTATATTCGTGAACCGTTCATTTATACTATTAATGAACGAACATAAACGAAAAGGAACAACTTAATTTTCTTAACGAGCAAGCACAAACATGAACACGTTCGTTTAATTATTTATATTCGGTCATTTGCTTGCTTAAAGCTAAACAAATGAACACAAACATGGTTTATTCGGTTCATTAACAGGCCTAACTACAATCTATTATTGAACATCCAAACAGAGACCAAAAGTGAAATAACTTTATTACCTGAAGAAATAAATGCAAGTCAACCATTTAAAAAAAAACTTACAAGTCTGAGAATTCCATGTCAGCAACCAAAGTCAAATGATTGAGAACAAAAACAACCAACTCCACTAATCTTTTCAAGTTTGTATCTGCACCCGACAAAAAAGCCTGAGGAATTTCACATGTGCAAAACTCCAGTACTCTTGCTAGATTGCTTGAAAGATCAAATACAATACTGCATTTCCTCTGCTGAAATTCTATCTGCAAAAAAAAATGTGCATTTATTAAAAAAAATAATAAGAGAGAAGAAAATTGCACTTAATTGAAAAATATTATCATACCTCGTCTTTTTCTTGCAATTCTCTGACGGAAACTGAGAATTCTGTCATTGCCCAGCTAAGGGTATTAAAAAGACGGTTGAGAAATGCTGAAAATAATTCTTCGTCTTTGAGACAAGCCTCGCGTAACAATTTCTGCCAATAATCAAGCATAGATGTTAGAATCAACATTATTATATTTTTATAATGCTTTAGGTATTTTGGTAATTTTACACCCACTTAACAGACCAGGATAACGTCCATTTACAAAACCAATGCTGGTAGGTTTGTGCAAACAGATGGATTAAAGTTACAAATTTTAAATAAGTCGCAATATGGCCAAACCCCAGGGACTATCCGTGTAACATGCACTTTTTAAGACATCTATAATCTATTACAAAACAATGTAATTACTTCACCTGAAAAATACTAGAAGTAGATGAAGAGACTGCATGCTTTGAAACTCCAAACCCGCAGCCTTTGGATAACCTTATAAGTATATTTGTTACAGGAACCCACGATCTACTATCAAACGCTGATAATAATGATGTTGGCAGACTACTAGTTGCTGCTCGGTTGCTCTCAAAAGCAGCCAAAAACTCCTTGTATTGAACCAATACAGAAACCGATTGCAAAAGTAAATCTTTTAATTCTGCACTTGTTATTCTCGGGTCACTAAAATGGGTAACAACAAAAGTAACCTGAAGAAACACATAATCAAAAACATTCATTAATGTGGAATTACAAAGTTATTAAATAAAGATGAGTTAATTACACATAGTCCTTGTGGCTTGACCCAAGTAACACCATTGTGACAATAACGGGCATTAGCCAAACGAACGTTAATTATTAACACACTTCCCTCATATGTAGGTTTGAAAACGAAATGGACGTTCAGTGAATCGTTCATTTTGTTCCAACAATTTAATAAACGAGCCAACATGAACTCAAACTTTTGTTCATTTAATTAAACGAATGAACACAAACAAATGTTTTGTTCGTTCATTTATATTTGTGAACGCTCGTTTATGGCCGTTCATATATGTTCATTATTGGATACTTATGTATTAGACTTCAACTGGTGTTCGTTTATGATTGTTTATGTTAGTACATACTTGTCCATTAATGTTCACTTAGAATGCTAACAAACGAACACGAACAAGTTCATTTTCTTAACAAACGCACATGAACAAGAAGAACTGTTCTTTAAGTTGTTCGTGTTCGATTACAGTTATATGAACAGACATGAACATGCCCCCGTTCGTGTTGTTTATAGACATATATACACGTGTAAAAACGTGAGAGTATTTCTGTCATTACCCACATATTATTTTCTCTCTGTTATAAGTAGAATGAAATTAGAGACGAGAGGGGCAAAATAAACATATATATTCATAGTATTTGGATAATCACAGATATACCCTCACACTTTTTGCGCATGAGAGTATTTTCTGTTGATAACTAGCGTCCGTTTGGCTTAATACCCAATATTGTTACAAAAATAAAAGCATGAAACCTGAACATGCAGCTTTTAAGCATTAGACTCCAAAGGTTTCACTGCAGGGACTATTTATGTAATTAGCTCATGATAAGTTACAAAAGGGAGAACATACAAATGAATTAAGCCCTTGTTTTATATACATTCCTGCAGGGACAAATGGAGGGTCACTTTTTCTCAGCACGTGAAAACAATCAACCTAAAAGGAATATCAAAGTTATGATTTTATAGCATTTGTAATTAAGAAAAAGAAAAGTAAAGTGAGGGTTGATGTTTACCAGAGTTTCCAAATAAAACTCAGGAATGTAACTGAAAACGAAATCCATTTTGCTAAGGACCAGAAGCAATTCCACAATCCATATGCATAGTGCATACATTCCTCTTTGTTTCCATCTGGCAAAAAGAGAGAGACGGTACCTATAATATAAACAGTCAAATTAAGTTAAGAGTTGCATACATGCATATGCTATTATAAGAGATTAAGAGATGATTTCATATATCTGCTTCAAAACTAAGTATGATGTTACATTTAATGAACAAAAAAATCATAATATCAAATATACTCATTTTCAAATTATGACATTTATACCATCCCTTATAGCTCGTTTAGCTTTATTATCCGAACAAACAATCGAACACGAACACCTAAATGATTGAGGATTTCTTGTTCATGTACTTTCATTAAGAAAGCTAGTGTGTTTGTTCTCGTTTGTTGATAGTATAAACGAACGGCTCACGAACATAAACAATCACAAACGAACAAACATGACTGAACATAGATGGATCAAAATCAAGCCAAGACCAGTTAAAAGTAAACGTGAACATCAATCTGTTGCACCTAAAAAGTTGATAAAACTAGACTAAATTGTAAGATGTGATGTTTTAGTTTCATAAAACATGACTAAATTGTAATGGGCTAAATATTATAAATGCATGTATAAACAAATGCAAAAGAATGAACTGAACGTAAACTAACGAATATAAATGAGCATAAACGAGCACAAATGAACAAAGAAGACATGTCTTCCCGTTCTTTCTTTTAACTAAGCGAGAAAAAAAAAGATAAGCTCGTGTTTGTTCATTTATTAAATAAACAAATATAAACTTACAGCCTGCCAAACGGGACAACCGGTTCACTGGACGTTTGGCTCATTTACAAGCCCAGTAAAAGGAAAGTAAAGGGTACATTGGTCAAATCATAATTTGTATTGACATGGGTGCACATGAAATTAGTACTTGGATAGATATGTCATAGAATCTAGAATCTGGACTCAAACAAACGATTTAATCACTAAAACATAATAACCCATTTCGAGATGGGAGGTCTCCAATTACCCGATTCGAGATGGGAAGTCTCCAATATAAGGTTAAAGAAAACCTAATACTTAGATAATAATAAACATTGACATCCTCCTCACTAGAACAATAGATATAAGTAAGCACTAGTAGAATAATAACTTGCCCTAAACTTAAGCAACCCTTTATTAATAGAATAATTTCATGCCTAAATTTCAGCCACTCGTTAACCCCATATCCCCTCTTTTAATAACTGATTTGACCAAGATATGGGGCCGTATCAATATGTTTGATATATCTTTTTTTGGTGGGTAAATAGATTTTATGCCTGTTTTAGGGGGGGCATATATGAAATTTCCCGAATGCAACTTTTTAGGGACCCATGAAATTTCCCATAATTTTTTTTTGAACGGCCAACAAACATAGAATGCCTAGGTACTCCGTACGGGGTGACCCAATGGCTAAAGGCCACCGCCAGCTGGTCCAACCCAACCGTACTAGTGGTAAAACCCGGATGCCCATCGAACTGGAGACCAGTCTTCCTTCATTGAGCCACCCATATCCCCCACAAAATGTTGTAAGTGGGAATTGAACTTGGGTCTCCATTGAGAAACCCAAGCTACCTACCACTACACCACATTGGAAAGGACAATGAAATTTCCCATAACAAATACAAGATATAAATAGCTATAATCATATTTTTCAATATATATATATATATATATATATATTAGACTTTAATTTTCTGTTCACATTTTACATACTGATCAAAGAAAATTAGAGCTAAGATATAAAATGACTGCAAACTTTATAAATAATATAAGCATTTACCAAGCACAATGGCGCACAGAATCAATAACCTCGTCACGGTAGATAATTCGGGCCTCTTTAAATCGCCTTAACTGTTCACCACTACCTCGTTCTCTTAGTTGTCTCTCCGTTTCTTCCAGCTGTGCAATTGAATGTGACTGGTGGGTCACGTAATCAGATGCCTGCAGTCAAAACAACTCATGTCAAACAAATAAAGCATCTGCATACATAAATAGTCAACAAAAAATTGTATTGAAAAATATACAAACAAATTTGACCTGCTTAAAGTTTGGTGCAACGCCCAAATGATACAACAAAAGCATAGCATCCAGAAGCTCCTCTTCTACTAATGTTGAAGAAGATGAAGTGCTCTCTAATGCTACAACTCTCATTTGCTGCACAGAGCGATAACCAAACTCAGAATCTGACTGGTCACTTGTACTAGGTTTATCTGCCATGTCAGCATTCAAATTGCCAGCACTGCACTCAGCTGCCACCTGCGCAGACCTCTCTGGAATGGAATTGCAATGACTCTGAGAAGCTTTAGTTGTATATCTAAACGGATTCTTAGAACTTCTTGCAAAATAAACATCCAAACTTAAACAACAACACGGTTTACGACTCCCAGCATGACTGATTCTAGATTCTTGATCCACATCATCTACACATCCTTCCTCCCACCTAACCAGTTCTGATTCAGGGTCCACATTTACAGGGTGTGAATTAGCTAGATGAGTGTAGGACCCACCGAGTCTTGGGATTTCAACTCGGTGAGGGTCGTTTTTGAGAATCAATGGAAGTGGGAAACTTTGTTGACCACCTCTGTGAAGAAACCCAATAGTGGTCCCAGCAGTTCGCGAACCGGTTATCCAGCCCATTGCAGATTCTTCTGATAAGAAATGAAGTATAACTGTGAACAACGAAACAAGAACTGAGTTGCTTGATACGCCATCCGGTGGTATGTCACGATCTGCTCCCCTGTTTCTTAATATGATATTCTGTAAAAACGTTCTAAAGACCGAACCGGGTAACTGAGTAGGTGTGACAGGTGGAATGAATTGCATCACTAGACAACAAAGTTCCCGATGTTTCTCCTCGATCTGCAAACGTAGTGCATAATTATAAATGAACCGAACGAACACAAACAATTAAACGAACAAGGTTTTTTGTTCTTGTTCGTTCATTAAGAAAATGAGCATGTCCGTGTTCTTTTATGTTAGTTAAGAGTGTAAACGAACAGTTCACAAACATCAACGAATGACCATAACTGAAGATAGATGAACGAACATAACTGCTCTAAAAGACTAAAACTAATTAGAAGTAATCGTGAAGAACATTGTGTTGGCCCTAAAGTGTTATTAAAACTACACAAAGTTGTGGTAGCCAAAAATTTTAAAAGAATATCATAAAGGACGTACACTAACAGACATAAACGAATTTAAAAGAACAAACGTAAACTAATGTTCACAAACATAAATGAACGAACGAGACATGTGTTCATGTTTGTTCGTTTAACAAAATGAACCAACTTTCTTGTTCATGTTCTTCGTTGACCTTCCCGCCAAAAGGTTCACAAAGTGTTCATTATACGTTCAGTACGTTTGCAGGCCTATGCATAAGTGATGGACTCATAAATTGTGAAATTATTACAAAAAAGAACTTCACTCATTAGCATTTTAAATCTTGTACTTATATTAAGGGTTTTCTCTTCATCTTCGACTAGCAAAAAACAAAAAATAACAGAACAACAAATGGAGAGCACAGAACCGAACCTTATCAATTGCTTCGGTCAAAGTTCTAGTGGTCAACATCATGCTACTTTGATGACATATATCTTCACATGAGCCAGGCCACCATACATCAGGTATCATACACTGAAGATCTTCTTTATTTGGACATCTTTGAGTCAAAAACCCTTCAAACAAAACCTCAAAGTCCGACATCTTCCACCAAACAACCATCAAATCTTCGCGTCTTAAAATGTGACACGCCAATGCAAGATACGAATATGAACCCGTATACGGACTATCTGTTAACACAATAGAAGCAGTCTTACAGTAATAAGAGAGTGCAGATAGAAGATGTTCAAACATCGTAGTGGACTCCGCGAACGTGAGTAAGACGTCAAGAACCTTATCCAAACTTTCATAATCATGAGGCGCTTGATCCTTGAAAACACCCATTAGAAAAGACATAAGCGGGCCCCAACTTATGTATTCTACATTCTCCACATTTGCATCAAGAGAAGAGAATAACGCCATGCAAATCCCATGTGAAACAGGATTATATAACTCGTTAACAGGCATAAACCGTTTTAATCTTCTTAGTTTTTCCATATTCAATAGCTTTGAAAAGCAATGAAGTAAATGAACAGCTAATTGATTATTTGAAGGTGGGATTTGAATTGGGTGAAAGTCTTCGACTGGGTATCTAAACGGGCGGGCCCCAAAGTTTAATTCGCACCGTTCACCTTGGGAGAGTGAAATAGCAGGATAATAGCCTAGCCCAGGTACCATTTTCCTTATTCCTTTAAATGCGACACCGAGCGAAACACCATTTCTATAATATGAAATCACATCAGTTTCTAAATCTATGCAGCACCCAATGACATCACCAATGACCCATGACTGACCATACGGTTGAGCACTAAAGTTCCATTTAAAGGCACGTTTCCCATCAAACGCATATGAATCATCACCATAACCGACACCTGAGTGTTCCGTAAACGGGCAGGAGATAGTGGCCCACCCTAGCTGCTGTAAACCATAGGTTTCTAGGATTACTTCATACATCCATTTACCTTTCCATACGCATGCATTTGCGCGTGCAGAACTGAATACTGCATGGCTTTCAACTAGTGAAGGCGATTTTATTATTAATAATTCACCACACACGCTTGATTCTTCAAGTTTAACGGTGTAAGGTCTAGAGCCATCAACAGTGGCAGATACTCCTTTTGATGTATCAGTTGTTAATAAGTTCTTGTGATGGTTTAAGTAATCGTTCTTTATAATAGAACAGATTACACTAGCATCAATTTGACACGTCAGTGGATTGATTGTCTTGAATGGAAGGTCAAATATGTGTTCAAGAGTTCTTTCAAGTGACTGTTCACCAAAATCACTACAATACGAGATAAGACGGTTTTTCTGACTACTTTCTTTCCTATCTTCTTGGGCATTTAATATTAGGGCTAAACCAGAAGCAAGCCGGTTTATGTGATCAGCCATGAAGAATAACCGATTTAAAAAAAAAAAAACTTAGAAGACAAATCATCCAATTTCTTCACCCTGAAAATTACAGAATAGTAATCAGCAAACAGAATTCGACTTTCACGAACTCACCATACGCATAGAACTTATGTTGGTTATAATAAGGGGAGTTTGAGAACATGAACAGTAGGGCTGGGCTGTAAACGAACCAAGCGTCTGGCGGGAAGTTCATTTATGTTCGTTCAGCAACACGAACAGAGACCATGTTCATTCAGTCGTGTTCGTATAGGTCCGTTTATCTTTGTTAATGTCTGTTTACTAAAGGTTTCTTATATTTGGTAATGACTTTTCTAACCTTATGATATATATAGATTTAAGCAAAACTATCAACCATAGAAAACTATACGAGTATTATGTGATTAACATATTATATATATGAATGTTAAAAAAAACACCAAGACAAACTTGGAAGCGGACCGAACCGTTAACACGGACCATTTTAATTACCATTAGCTGCTTGTCCAGTAAAAGCTTAACCGTGAAAAATCATTTACAGCCCTAATGAATAACAGGTTTATTTATAAATTGAAGTAAACAAATAAGAAACTAACGGAATCTGTGATGAATAAACTGATTAAAAATTCAGCAGTAAGATATCACTCGGCAAACCGTAACCCTAAATCAAATGAAACACTTACACGTAGTATTTCCAATTAATTAATCGAAAACTGAAGAATCGGAAATCAGAGTTTAATTGAATTATTAGGGTTTGGAATTGTGCCAGAGCAGAAGAATTTGGGAATGAATTGCAGCTTGTGAATTAGAATTAGAATTACCGACACGTGGCGGTTGTATTAACCGAGATCAGGCGGCGGCTTGAGCCAGGTCACCGTTGTTGTCCCCTCTGTGTCCGATATAAATAATAATTAGCTTTTTGTCGGTAATAATTACATTTTCATTTTGATTTTGGAAACACGTGTTTCTTATGACCCCTGTAATATAATATCATATCATATCATTTCTTTTTTTCTTTTCGTTTTATTTTAACAACTATATATACCGCAATCTACACTTTCCTCCAAACACACAATTTACCAAAAGTTTTTCAATGAAAAAACAAGAGTGTATTTTGTTCTTAAAACAAAATAATTTCGTTTCCGTTTTTAAGATTTTCATACTTTTGTTTATTTTCTTGACGAGTGCTCTTTATGGTAAACACGTACATGATTTGGAGGAGCGATTCGATATGACCCCGAGACAAAAGACAGTTTTAGCTTGTCTCAAGGGGGCTCATGCCCAGGATTTTTTGACTGTTGTGCCCATTGAAGGTCTTGGGCAACGGATGTCGGCAGTTGAATACAGAGTCATCCTTAAATACCGGCTTATGATTCCCCTTTTCCCTCCAGATGAATTATGCCCCATTTGTAAAAAAGCTTGTTTGGATAGATTCGGTGAGCATGCCCTCCACTGTAAGGAATTGCTGGGATTCAAGTATCGTCATGACTGGGTTAGAGATGTGTTATGGGATGTGCTTAGACGTGCCAGGATCTCAGCCAAGAAAGAGGCACCTGTTAACTTTTTGACTGATCCGCGTGAGGGAAGATCTACTCTGCGTCCTGCGGATGTTCTTGTGTTTGGCTGGGCAGGGGGTAAGCATGCGTGTGTTGACCTCACTGGGGTGTCCCCGTTGGTGGGGCTGAGAGACAATGGCTTCGTACCGGGACAGATGGTTTTGAGAGCGGAGTCTAGGAAGGTTGCTAAGCATGAGACATCGTGTTTGGAGAATCAGAACGTGTTCATTCCATTTGCCTTCGACACTTTTGGATCCCTAGCTCCCGAGGCGGTTTGCTTCTTGGAGCGGGTGCAGAAGGTGGTCCACAGTGACTCGCAGAGGCCAAGGAACCAAGGATTTATATTTAATAGAATAGACTTTGCGATTCAAAAGGGGATAGCGGCGCAGCTTGTTGCTCGCTTACCCATTATCCAGATATAGTTAGGTTTGTGTTATATATAAAAGGATCAATATTTATTTTCTTTAAACTAAAAGTATTTAATTTCTCAAGATATTATTTATCTAACTTATATTCAAATTAATTTTACTTCATATTAATCAATGGGCAATTTGGTATGAGTATTATGTGATTTTGTGGTCTATGACATTTTTTTGTGTTTGTTTTAGTTTCAAAATCTTCTTTTTAAGTTTTTCTTTTTACCTTTTTTCTATCTCTGAGATCTTTGGTATTGATTGGTAACTTGGTTATCCACTTCAAGATAACATGATCATCAAGTTTGTGTACTTGAACTTTGTAGTACTGGTAGAACTTGGAATAACGAATATATGGATCCTGTAACATACGCTTGTAAGTTTCGTTGAGTTAACCTAAAGGTCATTGTGGCTTACACTTAGAGAAACTTTGTTGAACTAATCATTAGGTTAGTTTGAAAAGCATGGTAGGATGCATGCCAACTTGACGTGACTTACCAGTATTCTTGTCGATCTCTATGGTTAATGTAAATGTTCCAATATTTGCTTAAGGAAACGTGTCAAGCTAAACTAGCACATGATCAACTTCAAACTTGACATATCACTAAGTTAATATTTCTAAGTATATCTATTACATTTTTATCATCAAACATGTACGTATGCTTGATATCAAACTTGTTTCTCTTAAATTACATTGATATCAAACTTGACCCATTGCCCTCAAATTTACCATCGACTGACATCCATATATGAAATGACGATTAAGGAATAACAACTCCCTCTTCTTGGTGAATTTGTGAAAACCGGTATTCAAGGTGTGTTTGGGATTGCTTATTTAAGAGAAAAAGGACTTTTTGTTAAAAGGACATATTAACTTATGAATTAAAAAAAAATTGGATTAGCTTATGTGTTGGGGAAAACCGAAATAACTAAAAATGACACTCTTTTTTAAAAGGAGTGTAATGGGTTTTAAGTGTTGGGGACAACCAAAATAACTAAAAATCAAACCAATTAAGTTAGTAAGTTACATATTCATAACTTTTCAAAATGCCTTTATTTTGTCTTATTCATAAGTTAAAATCCATAAGGCCTTATGGTTTGTCAAACATCTTATCGGCAGCTCCGTCTTATCTTTTCAAAAAGTTTATAAGTTATAAATTGATGAAAATAAGGAACATCAACCACCCACTCAACATATTTAACAAATCATAAACCTAACATAGCAAAACTTTAGAACAACAAGGTATTCAAATAACAAAAACCTATTGTAAAATTTAAGGCACGAGTCAAGCACAAGGATCACTAATTCACTCCTCATGCCCACCTACACATGGACTAACATTGGAGGCACATAAAATGCCTTTTACTACTTCCACTAAGGGCATGCCACATGTGATGGTTAATAAAACACAAAAAGAATGCCGGTTTTAATTCATAAGTGTTGTTTCTATTAGCTTTGGCTATAACATTGTTAGCTACGAGTCACTAAAAGTGGCTCATGTGCAATCTTGTTAGTAGCCACTACCACCACACATTACCTTTTGGGAATATATTTTAGGGTTATTTGGGCCTAACATGATCTTATCACTTGGGAACATGCTTGTTTGGGTTGAAATAGAGAAAGGTTCATTCACTCAATTCATATGATTTTTGGATTAATTGTATCTAGAGATGCTTTTTAAAAGTCTTATTGATAAAAGGGATTTTTTTTTATTTTACCAAATCATATATAGAAAATAGCTTTAAAAAACCCATAACGATGCCAATCTATTGCTTTAAATAGGTTAACAAATATATAACTAACTATTTACACCACTCTTTTTTTTAATATACATAAATTCCATCTTTATCTTAGGTTAACAAATATATAACTAACTATTTACACCACTCTTTTTTTTAATATACATAAATTCCATCTTTATCTTGCACTTACAAAGATTTACACTTAGAGTCTCAAATTTTTGAGGGAACAATACGATCATACCAATAGATCATAGATTACACCTCTCCCATTATATATTTTCATAATTATTATTAATAAGCGTATTATGCGATTCTCATGATTTCATATGAATATATGGTTCCGTATTAAACGTGTGATATATTTGTGAACGGATTAAATGTATTATATAGAACATTCTTTTACAAGATATGGTATATATAATAAAACTAAAATAATTAATGTAGTTGAAAAAGAAACGTGTTAACTTTATAGTAGAGGATGTGTCTCCATGTGATCTCTTGGAAAGAAGAATAAAAAATATTCCCTTTTTATTCGTTTATTAAATCTTTTAAGAAAAAAAGAAAAGATATAATCGTAATATTATACATTTTTTTTATGTTTGTAAACTATTTGGTCTAATACATTTTATATAAACTGCTTATATAGATATATAAAAGATAAGATCCCCCCTTTTAAATAAAAGAGTTGGCTTTGTTTGGTAGTATATGATAATGAAATGAAAAAATCAAAGACATGAAAATATAATTGAAGACAAAGAAATAAAAGAATAATTGCAATTAACACTAAGAAAAACAAGAGCATAAGTTTATAAATTTAATCACGTAACAAATATGAGTGTTTATGGTTCGATTAAAACCTTAAAATCGTTTAAACCGGTCATTGGTTTGACTTCTTTTTTTCTTTTTTTTTTTTTACTTTCAGTTAGTTGGTCGGTTTCAAAATTTTCAAAACGTAGTGAACGATTGATTTGCGATTTATACCGGCAACCGATCATATGAACCAGACCAGACTGTAAATGTTGAATGCATTTTAATCATTTTTATTATTAATTATTAGATATGTTTTGTTATATATATTAGATATAGTTAAAATGTAATTGAAGATAATCTTTTTAATACAAATAACTTGGCTATACAACTTTAAATTAACCTAATTGCAGTATGATTCTTTTTGTGATCTTTGTTGTTATTATTTTGCGTCTTAGATCTTCCATCAATATTTTCCATTTATGTGGCTAAAATTATCATTTTTTATTTATGATCCTCTCAAGTATCATATTATGTTGGTGTTTAGTTAAAATTGATGGTACATTTAAATTTATAATTATTTTAAGGAAAATTGGTTTTAAATAATCCAAACTATGGCCTATTGGTAAATATCCATCCCAACTTTACACTTGTCTGCTGGCAGTACCAACTACTTATGCATTTGTTTTTAACGGGTCGCGACTAACGGATGTTAACTCCGTTAGTCTTTGTCTGACGTGGCGATCCCAGTTGTCAAAAATCAGATTACGTGGACGTCCACGTGGCGGCTGACTGTGTATTAAAGTTTATGCATAAAATTAATATAAGTATTCTTATCTCTCTCTCTCCCCCCCTCCATCATAATGGGCCACCACCAACACCACCACCCACACCATCTGTGACCGCCACCACCTACACCATCTGTGACCGCCACCACCTCCATCACAATCGGCCACCACCAAAAGGAGATCGGAAAACCATCACAATCGGCCACCACCACCCATACCCAGTTTCCGAGCACCCTAATTCAACCTTCACGGAGCCCTAATCAGATTTCAAAGACCGGAGTTCAACCTTCACGAAGCCTTAGTCGGATTTTGAAGACCCAATTCAATGTTCATAAGCCCTAATCTGATTTTGAAGCTCTAAATCATAAACACCCAAATCTCCATGTTCTGGTCACCAAACCCTAACCGGACGATTTTGAAGCTCTAAATCATAAACAACCATAACCGGACGATTTTGAAGCTCTAAATCATAAACAACCAAACCCTTGCTGCAGGGTTGGATTTTCCCGACGATTTCTCTACCGGAGATGGGGATTGGTGGTATACAAGTTAAGATTTTGTGGTACAACTCTTATGGTGCGGTAAGAGAGGTTGATGGTGGCAGGTGGTGCGATGGCGGTGGTCCGGTGGCAAATGGTGGTGACATGTGGGGCGGGTGATGGTGGATGAAGATGAAGAGAGATAGAGAGAGATGGGGGGGGGGGGTGGGGGAGAGAGAGTAAATCTCTCTATATATACATATATTTTAAATACACGGTCAGCCGCCACGTGGACGTCCACGTAATCTGATTTTTGACAGTTGGGATCGCCACGTCAGACAAAGACTAACGGAGTTAACATCCGTTAGTCGCGGCCCGTTAAAAACAAATGCATAAGTAGTTGGTACTGCCAGCAGGCAAGTGTAAAGTTGGGATGTATATTTACCAATAGACCATAGTTTGGATTATTTAAAACCAATTTTCCTTATTTTAAACAAGATTTTTTTAATAAAGTTTAAACTGTGAAACCAAACTGGAACCAGGCCTTGGTAACGATTCAGTTTCAACTTTTAATGGTTGAGTTTGGTTTTGATCGACAAAATATCCGTATAAACGGTTGGGCTCACAAGTGTAACTTAAAAACCATCAAAACTCACATTGAATACCAATACGTAACATATTAATTTATTTAAATTGAAAAAAATTATAACAATATCATATTCAAATTAAAGAGAATAAAATGCTCGTTTTTATGATGTAATTCTTTTATAAAAATATTAACGTATGAAAAGGCTATAGTCGTTTAAAAATAATGGGTGAGAAGTTAGTTTAAAATTTAAATTAAAAACATAATATGGTTAAAGATGATGGACCAAACTTGTAAGTTGAATGGAATCATGGATTGTGTTTAAAACACAAGTTTACTCTTACTAGCATATTTACCTTATGCATTAGCATTTGTAAAACTCTTAAAATTAATTGTCTTAATTTACCCTTGTCTTATGTATTATATTTTTATAAAAATATTAACGTATGAAAAGGCTATAGTCGTTAAAAATCATGGGTGAGAAGTTAGTTTAAAATTTAAATTAAAAACATAATATGGTTAAAGATGACGAACCAAACTTGTAAGTTGAATGGAATCATGGATTGTGTTTAAAAGACAAGTTTACTCTTACTAGCATATGTACCTTAGTCGAGATTTGTATACTACTAACATTTTTATGTTTCGTAGGTTCCGGGATTTGATCGTGATTAAAAAGGGCGAAAAACGAGCCGAAACGGAGATCCGGAACGCGTCAGGAAGGAGCCAGAACAGAGAACCGGTCAGACCGGGCCGGTCTGACTGGCCCTTTGGTGGAGCATGCCGCGCCGTGCGACCGGGGAGGTCAAAGCCCGTCGCGCGGCGCCTAGGCAAAGCTGGAGGATTTTAATTTCGTTTTTATCACTTGTTGGGCCTTATTTTGGGTATTTAAACATCTTTAACTTAAACCTGAACATAACCTGAAGCCACCAGACGAAATTGGGAGTTCTTGAAGCCATCTTTCGAGTTTCGTGGTGATTTTTAAGGCAAGAGGACAACCGGTGAAGATCTACATGTTCACGTTTGAAGTTTTACGGGTTTTATCATCCTTGATTCTTCGTTCTTTTGATTTTCACCATGTTTTCAGTATTACTTGTTTTGTTTGATTTAGACTTTATGATGCTAGGCTAAATTCCATAAACTACCTAGGTCGTGATGAACCATTGTTCGGTTTGATTTTTATTTGGATTTCGTTTCGTTATGGATTTTATGTTCTAAGTAAACTGTTGAGTTTTGATTTAATTGATGCGTTTGATTGCTTGGTTTTGTTTACTTGAATTTATTGTTTCACATTGCCCTTGTTGATTGTTTCATAGGATAGGGTTTTGTTAGGTCATTTACTGTGGGTTCTTGACTAGTTTGTGATTAATATTGATTAAAATCATAGAAACAATAAAATCAATTAAACGGATAAAAGTGAGCTGCTAGTCTAAAAAGCTGTAAGGTGATATGCTATTTATAGATCTTTGCTTGTCGGGATTGCTAGATTTAGTTCTTCGTAAGGAGTCTGTCTAGGTTTGATTGTCAGCTTAGTCTATTAAGTTAATTGAGTCTGCTTTGCTATCTTTGAATTTCGCGCTGTAAGGTAGGTTTTCGTCATAAAAGATACTTAGACATAAGCGATTAAATAACCGTAAGGAAGTTTAATATAAAACTGGTGAATCTAAAACTTGATAGATATCCATAGGCGTCTGTTTGGGTTTTCTGTCAATGGTCTATTTTATGATCCTAGTTCCATAACTTGAATTTTCCATTTAATTGATAACCGTAACTTTAGGGATTCTGGCCTGGGTAGTTATCTTTATCATCTGAGTTAATCTAAGTTTTCCAAATTGTTTATTAGTTTAAATTAATTAGGGTTAAGGTTTATTAATTAATTAATTAGTTTAAGGTTATGATTATGTATTATTATTATTATATTAATAAAGTTTAGGGTTTAATATTTTATTGTTAGTTTAATTATTAGTTAATTAAAGTAATCATTAGTTAATTATTAAGTTTTAATTATTAGTATTAAATTCCCCCTCAAATATTATTAATAAATAGTCGTGTCTTGTAGTTGAGTCTTGTTTGCTAATTTCGTAATTTAAAGAGTCTCGTGGGTTCGATATCCGGACTTACTTAGCTGTACTAGAGTCGATCGGTTCACTTGCCGGTTAGTAGTTTAAGTTAAGTTTAAGGATCTAGAGTATTACTTAGGCGGTGTTTGTTTTTTCTCAAAAGAGCTTCATGGCCTCTTCTGTCTTCGCCGCGCAAGCCACGCGCAGACATTGAGACTTGCAGACTGTTTGTTTTTCGGAAGACAATTCATTAAAAATGTTTGCGCGCCCTGTTCTTGAAGCAGACATGGACCATGTGCTTCTGAGATCTTCCAACCTCTTCTAACATTCTAACACCTAAGACCTGGTACATGTTCACTCATCTGTTTTATTTCCTCCAAATCCTAGCTCCTCCACCCATCTCCTCCACCACTCTATCCACCCTCACACATTCGACATCCACTGCCTCAGCCGCCGCTCCTTCCACCGACCACCCCCATGCCTACCGCCGGCCATCGTACGCCTCCACCGGCCGCCTCCTCCCTACCGTATGTCACTCAACGCCTTCGTCACCCGCCTCTGCCTACCGTCGGCCACTCTACTCTCCGCCGCACATCCTACCTACCATTAACTCACTTAATTCGAGAACTATTAGGCTTTCATCTTCTGTCATCATGTTATTATATAATTCTGTTTGATTGATTTCATCACTGAGTTAATGTTTGAGAGTTTGATAATCAAGTTCTTATTCAATTCCAAGTTGTTTGCTTTTAAGCTTTGCTTGATCGTTTAATGATCGATGAATTGAAGAAATGATTATTCCAAATTGTTTGCTTTTAATATTTTGATTTAGACTTTTTAAAACTGATAATTTACCCCCACTTTGGCCTACTATAATTGAACATTTTTAATTACACAGATGTATTCTTTAGCTTTAAACGCGTCATATGACGATTATAATTAAGGCTATTAACGAAACTAGCGTCCAGCGAATTGTTAGTGAATCGTTCGGTTAATAAATGAACAAACACGGACAAGAAATTTTGTTCAATTAACAATTTGCAGACGTGAAAAACAAACAGTCTTCTTTTTGCAGATTGCAGAGGTTTGGTCCACATCTTCTGCTACAGATGCCTGCAGATGTGGCCCGCAGACTCTTTACCTCTGAAAAAACAAACAGCACCTTAGTGTCTAGATTAGTATAATTTTAGTTATTTATTATTTGACTACTTTTAGCACATCCTTATGCATTAGCATTTGTAAACTCTTAAAATTAAGTGTCTTAATTTACCCTTGTCTTATGTATTATATATAGTATAAATTAATTAAGCCCAACGTTTTTGTATTTAAACTTTGCAGCCCATTCTTAAGGAACAAGGCCCAAACATTCAGGGTTTTTTTTTAAAAAAACTCATTTTGAATCTTAATATTTAATAATAAAAATAACGTTGTCGATGTGTTCCCGAGTTTATTTATGAAACGAAAAACAAGAAAAAGAAAGTTTTCTTTTGGCATCTTCTCTTTTTTTTTAACAATTTTTTTCCTTTTAAATCTTTCCAATTTAGAAAGATACAAATTCTTTTATTTTACTTATCATCCCCCCCCCCCTTCCTCATTTGCTTTCTTTTAATGAAACTTGGGAACACCCTATTTATTTTTCCTTCCTTTTCCTTTCTTACACGAAACTTGGGAACACAACATATTTTTTCCATCCCTCATTTTCCTCCCCTTTCCTCCTTTAAATAAAACTCAGGAACAAAGTGTAAATGTCAGAGTAGAGAAATTGCAGAAGCCGTCAGCAACCCCTGCCACCTCTTTTGATTTCCGATCGTTACTAAGATGACGTCTTGCATTCAATCCCCTTTATTTATTTCTTTTAGGCGAAGCTCCCACCACCTTGGTCTTCTAAATTCCGATTGCTTGAGTGCCTGGCTTAGTGACTCCTCACTTCTCCGGCAGTTCAGAATCTATTTAAATGATGTAATTGTGACATTCGTCAATTTCGGGTCTCGATTCGTATTCGTTTTGTAAACTTTATTTATGTAAACCGACCTGTTTTGTAAACCAAAACTCTGGATATAATAATTATTTTCTTAAGTACCTGGAAATGTTGGATCCAACTTGATCTCATAACATAGTTTGGACCGACAAAACCGAACACTCGCTTAACATGCGTTGTTAGTTCTAAAACAATAGATCTACATACTTTGTTAAGTGTTATTATTTTCTAATGAGTTATCTCATAATAATTAATATTTTGGAAAGTTGACTTTGGGTTTGACCATTTGTCAAGACCCGAACCGACAACTCGAACACTCGTTAAAAACCCGTTTTAGTATCTTTGACCCGAAGTAACTTGCATTTTTGCATTTTACCAACCTTATTACTTAACATAGGCTAAGTAAACATTAAGGTAGATACTTTAACCTAGTTTTGAGCAAACTTACATTTTAAAGTGGTTATTGTTATAAATTCTTAAATAGTTACATTTTAAACCTTCAACTTTAATTGTTTACTTTTTGCAACAATTATTTTACTTAAAGATCTTCAAGACAGCCTTTCTAAATCCAAGACTTTCTTTTATTTAGGCTTCATACGTTAACTCGTCGTTCCGGCAAATCTCCAAATAATCAATCTTCAAGTTTATTACTTGAATGTGAGTAACTTCATACCCCGTTTTCTATCTTTTATTTTGGGGGTGACATTTCATTTTATCTAAACTAAATGTTTTATACTTGGGTCTTAAACCACATACGTTGTTGTATACTTTACTTGAATAATTGCTCGATTTGGTGTTCTATGCTTATTTGCCTATGTGTTTATCGCTTTTGGATGGTGGAACTATAAATCCTAGACCATTTGGCAACCCCTCATGGCAAGATGTCGTTAACGTAATGCAATTAACGATAACTATAAAATCCTAAACTATTTGGCAACCCCTTATAGTTGGGTGTCGCTAACTTGTTAGCGATAACTATTTTATCCAAGTTTATAGCTATTATTTATGGTTTTGTATACTAGTTTTGTGGTTTTTCATACTATATATCTATTGTTCAAACTTATGAATTGCTCACCAACCTTTGTGTTGACAAACTTTAATTTATGAAATGTTACAGGTTTGCATCTAGGTTGATTTTGGAGTTCGGTGAAGAAAACGTCACAAATACCGTTAGGATATTAGCAAAAATGAACAATATTTGATTTGCTATATTTTGTTATATCTTGTTGTACACTATCTCTTGAATATTGTTATGTGACATTTTCAATGTTGTGAAATGAAATGAGTTTGTTAAATATAGTCGCTTTAAATTAGTGTCATGCGCTTATGGGCAATCGTTACACCTCGGCATGTTCCGCCGCCTTTGGTCGGGGTGTGACAGATTGGTATCAGTGCCATGACAATTAGGATTGGTGGTTAGACGTAACGACCTAGAATTGTTATGCTTAGGGTCCTATACGTGTGTTCATACATGTTTACTCTATTTTATTGTTCATATCGCATGTTTATTTATAAACTTGTTTAAAATTCACTAATATCTTAAATATTCACATATACACACTTTCATAGTATTTCCACGGTATCCTTACCTTAAAACGCAAAAGTAGATTTTTATTGTGTTTTATGGATTACAAGATTAACTTGGATCCCGTTGTTTCAAATCCCTTAAAGGTTGCGTTTATATCAGGTTTGTAGCTATCATAGAAAATGAGACATTATAAAATGACCATTTGACAAAAGGATTCCAAGGATCGAATGTGATTTACTTACCTGGGATGGTTGAGTTATAGTGCTCGTTTTCTAGGCCACCAATCATGTTATATATGTCAATTCTTTAAGTAGTCGAATGCGAGTGTTCCGGTCGTCATCCTAATTTTCGGTATTAAAACAATAGATCTAAGGTGGTTCATGGACTAGTGTTTTGACATGACATTGTATCTCGATTTATTGTGATATTATTTTTATTTGAGTCGAAAACATGAAAAAGTCGCGATGGTTCGTGCACATGTCTAGACTCCAACATGGTGTTTTATAAACTTTTTAGTGTTGGAATATCAAGTCATAGTGGTTCATGCACGACTCTCCTACTCTATAAATCTCAAAATCTCAAATTTTCAAGCTTTAACCATCTCAAAATCTTTTACGTTTGTTTTCGGTTTTGTTATTTATATACAAAGTTTTATATTTTACCTAACACTAATATCTTCTCCATACTAACTTTAGGATTCACAAATAAAAAATCGAAATCTTATTTTATTTTATACACCTTTATATTCATTTCCTTTTACCCAAAACTTATTCCATTTTCTTTATAAATTTTAGCATGCCTCCGCTATGACGCCAACCGCGCAAGAGCTCCAACCGACGCATGGCCGCGTTCGTCGTCAAGCAAATGGCCGCTGTGATTCCCAAACTTATAAACCAAATCCAAGCTAACCAACCCACACCCGTTGTCGCACCTGTTGAACCCAAACCCGCATCCTACCTGCTTAAACCATTTACCAGTGCCAACCCGTCCGAGTTCTTTGGAACCAATTGCGTGACTACCTTGTTGCAATGGTTCGAATCGATTGAGAGTGTGTTCCTACATAACGAATTACCCGAAACAAAAATGACAAACTTCGCTTCAAGCATGTTTAGGAAAACCGCCCTAACATGGTGGGGTAGTTTTATGCACCTCCAAGGTTCGGATGTGGCCATGGCTCTTCCATGGGCCAAACTCAAGGCACTTATGATGAAGAAATTATGTCCCAAACACGAGCTCCAAAAGCTTGAGGAAGAATTTTGGAATCTAAAGCAAGATAGTGGTGATAACGCCGCTCACTCGCTCCGCTTCCACGAGCTAAGCGTTCTCGTACCTCACTTGGTTACCCCAACCGAACGTCAACTTGACAAATACATTGGGGGGTCTACCAATACAAATACGGGACTCAGTCATGAGTAGCAAACCCGCGAACCTTGAGGAAGCCATTACATGTGACGGTGCGCTATCGGAAAGTCATGTGAAGGCGGGTACCCTAACCCTCAAGAAATCAAGTGAGAAAGCCAAGCCTGAGCCCGCACCGCAAGCCAAGGTTGAACCCGCACCACAAGCCATTAACTACTCAAACTCTTCCCGACACAACAACAACAACAAAAAGAAACCCAAAACCAACTACCGAAACTAAGCCGTCACCCAACCTCAACCACAACAACAAACCCAAGCTCCACAAAACTGAAAACCCTATGTTGGAAATGCCCCGCTATGCAACACTTGCCAACTTCAACACCCACCAAACATGCCTTGTCGCCATTGTACCATATGTAACCGACTTGGCCGTCTTCACACCACATGCCGATCCACCCAACGAACCCAACCTAACCAACCAAACCAAGCAAGAACTTTTCCCTAAAATTCCCAAAACCGATATGCACCCTACCCACCAAACCAACCCCAACAACCCCGAGCTTGCTTTAATTGTGGTGATCCCAACCATTTCCGCAACAATTGCCCACGTTTAACCTTTGCTAACCAAGCCCAAACGTGACCATATCTTACTACCAAACCCAAGCCTACCAAGTTCAAACCTACCAACCTCAACTTCCCCAACTCAATGCACCACTTATCCAACCCATCCAAGCACCACCTCCACCTCCACCACAAGCACCACAAGTCAACCATGGCAACCAAGGGTGAGCTTTTATGATGAATGCAAATCAAGATCAAGTGGCAAATGATGTTGTGAACGGTATGTTTTTAGTGAACTATCATTTGGCTTCTATTTTATTTGATACCGGTGCCGATAGAAGTTTTATTTCTTTGAAATTTAAGTCGAAACTTGCTATGCCTCGAACGAAGCTTTCCCGGCCGTTCTCCGTTGAAGTCGCCAATGGAAAATCTATTACCATCAATTCTGTCATCCGCGACTGTTCTCTCATCCTTTCTAAGCATAAATTCTCCATCGAACTCATCTCGATGCAAACGGGTAGTTTCGATGTCATAGTAGGCATAGATTGGTTATCTTAGCACCGTGCCGAAGTCGTTTGTTTTGATAAATTCATTCGCATACCGCTCGTCAACGGCAAGGTTCTTAAGGTCTTTGGAAACACAACGTCTCGAAGGCTAAATCTCATGTCGTGTGCTCAATCGCAAAAGTACTTACGCGAAAAGTACTTTCCGTTTTTAGTTCTCTCGGTGACAAAGGACAAAAAGGAAAGGAAAATCCAAGATTTTCCTATTGTTCGTGATTTCGTTGATGTCTTTCCCGAAGATGTCACCGGTCTTCCTCCCGTTCGTCCGATTGAATTTCAAATCGATCTTGTGCCCGGTGCGTTGCCCGTGGCCAAGGCTCCTTATCGTCTAGCCCCGTCGGAAATGCAAGAACTATCAAACCAACTCGAAGAACTTTCCGATAAAGGCTTCATTCGTCCTAGCTCTTCTCCTTGGGGCGCTCCCGTTCTCTTCGTGAAAAAGAATGATGGTTCGTTTCGAATGTGCATCGATTACCGGGAACTTAACAAGATTACTATTAAAAATCGTTATCCATTGCCACATATCGACGACTTGTTCGACCAACTTCGAGGCGCAACTTGTTTCTCCAAAATCGATCTTCGATCGGGTTATCATCATTTGCGTGTTCGCGAAGAAGACATTCCGAAAACCGCTTTCCGTACACGATATGGACATTTCAAATTTTTGGTTATGCCCTTCGGGTTAACAAATGCACCCACGGTATTTATGGACCTCATGAACCGCGTTTGCAAACCATTCCTTGATAAATTCGTTATTGTATTTATTGATGACATCCTTATCTTCTCTAAATCCAAAGTAGAACATGAACATCATTTGAGTTCCATTCTCGAGCTCCTTAGAAACGAACAACTCTATGCCAAATTTTCCAAATGTGAATTTTAGCTCGAGGAAGTTCAATTTTTGGGACATATCGTAAATGAAAAAGGTATTCATGTTGATCCCGCAAAAATTGAGGCCGTTAAGGATTGGAAAACTCCAACGATTCCCACAGAAATTCGATCCTTCCTTGGTTTGCACGGATATTATCGGCGTTTTATTCAGAACTTTTCTAAGATCTCTTTGCCGCTTACCTCTCCCACCCATAAGGGGCAACCCTTCGATTGGGGTTCGAAGCAAGAGGAAGCCTTTTGTACTCTCAATTACATGCTTTGCAATGCTCCCGTTCTAACCCTTCCCGATGGAAACGACGATTTTGTTGTATTTTGCGATGCCTCCCATCAAGGCCTTGGTTGTGTTCTCATGCAACGAGGTCAAGTCATCGCATACGCATCAAGGCAACTTAAGGTCAACGAGAAGAACTATACGACTCACAATCTCGAACTTGGTGCCGTCGTTTTCGCTCTCAAAATCTGGAGATATTACCTTTATGGAACAAAATGTGTGGTTTTTACCGATCATAAAAGCATTCAACACATTTTTGACCAAAAAGATCTCAACATGAGACAACGACGACGGGCCGAATTACTTAGTGATTACGATTGCGAGATTCGCTACCACCCCGGTAAAGCGAATGTTGTCGCCGACGCCTTAAGTCGAAAGGTTAATGTTAAATCCGTTCCGCTTCTAAGCGTCATTGTTCAAACCGATCTTCAAATTCGTATCTTTCAAGCTCAGCGTACCTCTGTTGAAGAAGGTAACATGTACGACGAAATGTCATATGGAGCCGAACTTCAACTCGAAACCAAACCCGATGGTCTCTTGTACTTTCTCAATCGGTTGTGCATTCCCGATCGCGATGACCTTCGTACTTGTATTCTCGACGAAGCTCACAATTCGCATTATTCTGTTCATCCCGGTGCGGATAAGATGTATTTCGATATTCGTGCTACATTTTGGTGGCCGGGTATGAAAAAGGACGTAGCGTTGTTTGTATCTAAATGGCTTACTTGCTCAAAAGTCAAAGCCGAACATCAAAGACCTTTTGGCCTACTCGAGCAACCGCCGATTCCCGTTTGGAAATGGGAAGACATTGCTATGGACTTTATCACCAAATTACCCAACACCCAAAAGGGCAACGATAGCATTTGGGTGATCATCGATCGTTTGACCAAATCTGCTCATTTCATTCCGATCCGCGAGAAGTATTCTGTCGAGCAGCTTGCTCAAATCTATGTCCGGGAAATTGTGTGTCAACACGGTTTACCATTAACTATCATCTCCGATCGTGATGCCCGTTTTACGTCTCATTTTTGGCGATCTCTTCAAGGAGCTTTGGGAACACGACTCGATCTTAGCACCGCTTATCATCCTCAAACGGACGGTCAAACCGAACGTACGATTCAAACACTCGAGGATATGCTGCGAGCATGTGTTCTTGATTTTGATGGAAATTGGGATTCTCACATTTCGTTCATCGAGTTCTCGTATAAAAATTGCTATCATTCTAGCATCGAAATGGCTCCTTTTCAATCTCTTTACGGTCGTAAATGTCGTTCCCTGGTTTGTTGGAACGAAATCGGTGAAGCTCAAATCACGGGACCCGAAATGGTCCAAGAAGCAACCGATGTCATTGATCAAATCCGTAAAAATCTCATAGCCGCTAGAAATCGTCAAAAGAGTTACGCCGACAAATGGCGAAAACCGATCGAATTTATTGTTGACGATCTTGTCCTTCTAAAAGTATCCCTTGGAAGAGGGTAGTCCGTTTTGGAATGGAAAGAAGGGTAAACTAGCTCCTCGTTTCGTTGGTCATATTAAAATTCTTGAACGTATTGGGAATGTGGCGTATCGACTCGAACTACCGGAAGAACTTGTCGGTGTTCATCCGACTTTTCATGTATCAAATCTTAAAAAGTGCCTAGCCGAGGGTAATACCCATATACCTCTCGACGAAGTTCATGTTGATGAGTCTATGATTATGGTTGAACGACCCGTTGAGATCATGGATCGCAACGAGAAGAAAACCAAGCGTAGTCGAATTCGGTTAGTAAAAGTTCGATGGGAATCACGGCGTGGCGCGGAATTTACTTGGGAACGAGAAAACGCAATGAAAGAGAAGTATCCACATTTGTTGCATCGTCGTCTTCATCTTAATTTCGGGACGAAATTTCCTAAAGTAGGGAATACTGTGACATTCGTCAATTTCGGGTCTCGATTCGTATTCGTTTTGTAAACTTTATTTATGTAAACTGACCCGTTTTGTAAACCGAAACTCTGGATATAATAAAAATGATGGATTTTATGTTACAATGTTGTTTTACACTTGTTGGGTCTTGAAAACATTCAATTCGGTCTTTAAAACGCTTAAAAATCACTTAAAACGAACTTTGGGGGCCAAAACTGCCGTTTTTGAAAATATTGAAAAATCAGGAAATCCACCCCGTCGCGCCGCGAGACGGGGGACCCCTATGTGGTCGCGTAACGTGAGCAGCATCAGCTGCAGCTACGATTTTTGTTGTTTTGTGCTTGTTTTTTAATCCTTTTTGCATGAAACTTCTTGTGTTTAACACCCATATTTGACCACCAGCGTTACCCTATATATACACACTCTTTCCCCCTCATTTACACCTGCTACATCTTCATTTTCTCTCCTAAATACAAAGATCTTAAGGTTATTTTCATTGTGTTCTTGAAGGTTTGACTTCCAAAAGTCAAACTGAGTTTAATCTTTAATTCTAACTTGTTCATCTAACATTTCTAACACTTGAATATGGTGGTACAACATATATATAATACACGCCCCTTGTTTCATTTGATAGTTGCTTCTCCGGTTTCGATCGGTTAAGTTTCGACCTCGTAAGGCAAGGCTCCATGGAGGACTTCGTGTTCTTGATATATACACGCACGCATAACTTGTTTGCACATATTATTTATGACTAACTTCTGATCATTTTAGTTTATTTACAAGTCCCATGGTGTGGGTTCTAAGAGTCTATGCTTCGGTTTAACCGTATATAGCTCTAAACCGGAAACCGAACTTTTGATTACTAGTTTTGTTAAAAATAGTTGAATAAACATGTTTAATGTTAGATTTGAATTTCAAAAATCATTTTTACAAGTTCTTTGGTATTAAGCATGTGGAATCCATCTATGAACTCGTTGGGAGATGGAAACCGAACCAAACCGAAACTTTTGCTTAAAAGACTTGTTGTTAACTTTTTAGTTGTAAAACTTAAATATTTCCATTTATAAATTATTATACAAGATCTATGATATTTGGGCATGTGGAGACCATCAAGGAACATATTGTGAGATGGAAACCGAACCAATTCGATTTTTACTCGCTTAAGACACACAAGTGTGTTTTTAGCTATCAAGACTTGTATATTTCCTTAAAAATAGTTTACAAACTGATTTTAATTATTTTCTTATGTACCTGGAAATGTTGGATCCAACTTGATCTCATAACATAGTTTGGACCGACAAAACCGAACACTCGCTTAACGTGCGTTGTTAGTTCTAAAACAATAGATCTACATACTTGGTTAAGTGTTATTATTTTCTAATGAGTTATCTCATAATAATTAATATTTTGGAAAGTTGACTTTGGGTTTGACCATTTGTCAACACTCGTTAAAAACCCGTTTTGGTTTTTTGACCCGAAGTAACTTGCATTTTTGCATTTTACCAACCTTATTACTTAACATAGGCTAAGTAAATATTAAGGTAGATACTTTAACCTGGTTTTGAGCAAACTTACATTTTAAAGTGGTTATTGTTATAAATTCTTAAATAGTTACATTTTAAATCTTCAACTTTAATTGTTTACTTTTTGCAACAATTATTTTACATAAAGATCTTTAAGACAACCTTTTTAAATCCAAGACTTTCTTTTATTTAGGCTTCATACGTTAACTCGTCGTTCCGGCAAATCTCCAAATAATCAATCTTTCAAGTTTGTTACTTGAATGTGAGTAACTTCATACCCCGTTTTCTATCTTTTATTTTGGGGGTGACATTTCATTTTATCTAAACTAAATGTTTTATACTTGGGTCTTAAACCACATACGTTGTTGTATACTTTACTTGAATAATTGCTCGATTTGGTGTTCTATGCTTATTTGCCTATGTGTTTATCGCTTTTGGATGGTGGAACTATAAATCCTAGACCATTTGGCAACCCCTCATGGCAAGGTGTCGTTAACGTAATGCAATTAACGATAACTATAAAATCCTTAACTATTTGGCAACCCCTTATAGTTGGGTGTCGCTAACTTGTTAGCGATAACTATTTTATCCAAGTTTATAGCTATTATTTATGGTTTTGTATACTAGTTTTGTGGCTTTTCATACTATATATCTATTGTTCAAACTTATGAATTGCTCACCAACCTTTGTGTTGACAAACTTTAATTATGAAATGTTACACGTTTGCATCTAGGTTGATTTTGGAGTTCGGTGAAGAAAACGTCACAAATACCGTTAGGATAATAGCAAAAATGAATAATATTTGATTTGCTATATTTTGTTATATCTTGTTGTTGACTATCTCTTGAATATTGTTATGTGACATTTTCGATGTTGTGAAATGAAATGAGTTTGTTAAATATTGTCGCTTTAAATTAGTGTCATGCGCTTATGGGCAATCATTACACCTCGGCATGTTCCGCCGCCTTTGGTCGGGGTGTGACAGTTATGGCCGGATTTAAAAAAAACAATTAGAGAACAACTTTAAATAGGAAAACTAGATTTAAATAATCTTAGCCATGGACAATTGCCAAATAATAGTCTCAACGACCAAGTTGGTTGTTGATGATCACATCGTCTAACATATTTGTTCCCAATGAGCCGCGACTAACAAAAGCTTAACTCCATTACTATCCGATCGACGGAAAAACAATTTAGACCGAAAAACTCTTTTTTTGGCTATAAAACTCAACATTGTTCGTCTAAAACCTCTTTATAACTTTAAATCGTACCTTTAAGAACCTTTTTCTAGTAAAAGCTCCAATTATTGAGGTTGTGGAAATCCTAGATACACCGTCCGAGTCATCGGAATTGAAAAACAGGGTTGCACCAACTTTGTGATGGTGATTGGCGGCAGTTTGAGGTAACTCCGACAAGCATCCAACCACTTAGCCAACGAATTAGGGCTCCAATGACGGGGACACACAACTGCTTGTTGGTCTAATCGGTTGAGAATCAGGCAAATCCATACAGACAGAAGATTTCTAACGACAACGGTGGTGGTGGTGGATGTTAGTGGTGGTGGTTGTAACATTCGTAACTTTCAAACCCGAACAGTTTTAAATTTTCAGATTTGTTTATATCTATATACATATTTTTTTTATAAAGTTACTAATTAATCTCAAGTTTCGTTTCATGTATTTTATGCGTTCATTACATTTAAATCAAGTCCAGGGGTGTAAAGTGTCAAATTTTGCTAACAATCCACCTGTCGCGCTACACGACGAGCCCCAATGTTTTCCGCAAACCAGATTAGTGGCGTACACGAACAGGCAGACCCATGGCCGTAGCGTAACGCGACACCATTCGTTGTTACGATTTTCTTGTTTAATAATATTCCATTAACTCGTTTATACACACCAATTCAAACATTTCAAAGATGTTTCTAACTCATAAAGAATCTTTATGATAATAACTAGTTTGAATATATTCCTCATGTTACAACTCAAATTTTATGACAAATTTCAAAGCTTTGAATGTTATTCAAACTCATTAACAAGTCTTGACCAAATTCAATTATTTTGTTATTATCCTTGCCATATTGCCTATAAATAGAGTCTCATTTTTACCTCTTCTCACTTTGCCACAACTCAATTTACAAAAATCATTTGTTATTCTTTAAATTTGGTGTTTTTTTGCCAACTTTGGCTTTCAAAAGTCAAACCGATCAAGTTTCAAGGGGACGTGCATGCGCCGTTTAATGCTTCAACTTCGATTGTTATGCATGGTGGTTCTCATTTCCCCTATTACTTTGGCTTCGGCTAAAGGAACGAGATGATGACATTATTTGCTTTCATTTACTTTATTTTGGAATATATATTGTATGATGATTGTTGAATCACACGTTTTTATATAAATATATATCTCAAACTTATGACATCTCACCAGCATACGCGTTGACAAATTATATTATTTTGAACGTGTTGTAGGTTGAAGTTAGATTTGAGGATTGAATACTAGATAGTTGTACCATTAGGTTATTAGAAACATGTCATAATGAAATTCAAAGTTCTTGTATTGTTATTTGATTCATGTCAAATTGTGTACTTGTGATTTAATAAAATGAAGTAATTATATTTCTCACATTAATAGTGTCATGAGTTTGTGAGCAATCTGTACGTACCGCCCCAACATATTACGTCCAAGGTCAGGGTGTTGTAGTGGTGTTCATGTAACGGTGATGGTGGTGGTGTTGAAGTGGTAGAGGTGGCGGTGGGGGTGTTCTTGTTGAGTTTTCTAACGAAAAAGGTTGAGTTTTCCACCAAAAACTTCTTCCGGATACCGGAGACTAACGGAGTTAAGCTTCCGTCAGTCGTGACTCGTTGAGAACAAATATGTTAAAAGATGAGACCATCAGCAACTAACCTGTTAGTTGAGACTGTTATTTGCCAATAGTTTATAGTTGAGATTATTTATATCCGTGTTTTCATTTTGTATTTGTAACAACATTTCACGTACCTTTTTTAATTATATAAAATTATTTTCACTATTATTATATCGCAATAATCAACTGACCTAAAAAATTCCGATCCTCATGAATATAATTCGATGTTCTTCATCTAACCTACAATTATTAGTGGTTCGAAGCCAATTCAAATAACCTTTTTGAAGGTCATCGTGTATCGAGAGCCCAACCCAAAACTAGTTCTCGTTTTGGGCTTTCTTTAAGGAGGTTTTTAAACGGCCTAGAATCCTAGATTCCATCATGATACTAGCCACTTTCAGTCTTTCACAAAGCTATAGCGTAATATTACATTTGCATTCTTCTTCCGAGTTTATTTAAGGATAAAAAGAAATAAAATGAAAGGAAAGGAAAAAATTATTGTGTTCCAAAGGTCTTTTCTAAACAAAGAAATGAAATGAGAGAAAATTGTGTTCCCGAGTTTCATTAAAAATAGAGGAAAAGAAATGAAAGGAAATGTTTTTTTGCATTCGCCATTAGGCGAGTTTATAAAAAAAAATTAGAAAGAACATGAAGAAAAGAAATGAAAGATAAAATATGAAACAAATAAAAACAATTTTTTTTCTTTTATTTTTGGTTATTAAGCGAACTCGTAAACAGAGTGTTGAAAATTTCTTGTTATAAAAAACAAAGATAATATAATTAAAAATATAAAAATACCAAAATTACCGATTTCCAATGGCGACTACTAGTATGTTAGAGCATTCTCAACCCATTCCCTATATTATTGTGAGAAGAGTTTGTAAATTATAGGGTGAGGTTTTGAGTGGTTGTGAGTGTAAATTATAGGGTGGAAAGAGAAAAGGTAGTGATTTTTTGTAAATTTGGGAAAACTTTGTTTGTCCCTATTTATTTTTTAATATTTGTTGGATTGGTTGTGAGTAGATGAGAGAGAAAACTGTAATGATAAAGGTATAAATTAATATATTTAATTGAACAGGAAAGAGAAATGTAGTGTTTTGTAGCGTAATTATAAAGTTTGAGATGGAGATCTGGATGAGAATGCTGTTAAGAGATATCTTTAATCTAATTTCAAATAAAAATATTAAGTTTAGAATTTAGTTGTTTATAAAGGTAAATTATTATGTTTGTTTTGCACGGTTAGTTTCAAATTTCAAACCGACATTCAAGTCGTTAAACTTTCAAAACCAAACCGCCCAAATCACCAAACCCACCAGATTGCGTTTGTTTAAATGGTTCGGTCTGTTTCAACAGTTAATAAACATCCCTACTATTGGACACAATCAAGAAAATCTTTGTTTTAAGTAGTTGAAGTAAAATAAAATGTGAATTGGTGGTAAAATTATAGTTGAAAGAAAGTGAAGACGGATTAAAAATAAATGAAATTAAAAACCTTTTAACGTAAAATATAAAAAAAATACATTAAATATTTTGAGTGTTATGATCCATAATAAAATTTTGTATTGCTACATTGCTTATTAGAAAATGACGTTCTAACATAATACTAAAACTGAACCATTTTTAATTGCACATGTTTGTTTTGTTCAGCTATTTTAATAAGTTTTGATGTGGAAGTTTTATAACGACATGTCTAAACATATTATAAAGTTAGTAGACTTTTTCCTTGTTGAGACACTACTGTACTAAAACTTTACAAGATTGTATCGAAACCTGTTTAACTTTACACATTCGACGTACTGTTGTAATAAGTTTTTAAGTAACATGCCTATAATAGTGTGACAAAATATATTAAAAGACGCATCAAACTTTGCAAATTTAACGCACCATTAAAATGAGTTTACCGCAGAGGTTAACATTGTGTGTCAAATCAAAACACAACAATATACATATGTTCAATGTAGTGTACGATTAAATGGTATGGTTTAGTTAAGGCATTTCTCTTCATTCACTACGTTTGTGTCACGTCAGTATTTCCTCCATTGCAAAAGAAAAATATCCGATTGGCCCTTTCCTCCACTGAGCCCCGTGACTACCATCAGTGGCCTCATGTCAAACCGAAGAAATGAGATAGGTTGTTCAGACGAAGCCATTCCTCATTTGAGGTTCCACGTAAGACCCCTCACTGATAAAAAATAATGTATATACCCCCTGGCCTAAGAATGCACGTATCTATGCAAATAAGAAAGATTAAATTCAACAAAATCTTTAAAAGACATTTCAAATATAGTGAGACGGACATGAATATCTAGTCAAGTTATTAAATAATTCCTAAGATAAAAAAAATATTATATGTACATAAAAGAAATATTTTATATATAATCAAAAGCTTATAAATCTGCCAATACAAACAACTGCATGCTGTTTCTATCGCAAAAAATGCACACAATAACATCAACACAGTAAAACCTTATTCCTTAATATATATAATAACTTTTTTTTACATATAACGTTCCAAAAAACTGGCCAAAAAAACATAAATAGACCATCACATGAACTTGTTCTACTTCTGCAAATATTCATTCAATCACACGGCTCGTAACCAATGAAGCAAAATGATCAAACCACTCACCGACGCCAGCAAACGGGATCAACCCACATAGCAAAGGCAGGCACACCAGAACAGCAGAATAATACACCACTCGCCTGAACCAGTACGGGAGTAACTTACGGCTCATTGACTGGTCAACAGTTGTGACCGGCCCATGAAGCAATCTGAACAACATTGAAGTACAAATGTTTGCAAACAAATGTACCAAACAAAGAAGCTCCCAGAAAATAAGCCAGTGGGTCCCACTTCCTCCTAACGTGTCTATGCAACACTTTCCAGCAAAACCGCACCCGGCACCGAGTAATAAAAGGATGAATGTAACCGGCATTGTTTGATTGGTAGCTCCCGAGCGTTGAATGAGGAGATATGTGATTGATATAATCATTAATATGCCGAATAGCATTCGGCTGATAACTTGAACTTGACACCTAATGATTTGGAACCCTGAACTAAAAGTCGACACCGGTTTTGGGATCCACCATGAACCCGACTCCTGAATATACAAAAAAAAAAACAAAATAAATAAATAAGAGGATGTTTAATTTTTTAATGCCTGTTTTTGTATAATCAGTTAGAATAAAACAACTAGTTGTAGAAGACATAATTTGGATGTAATTTTACTGTTTGAAGTTGTAACAATGAGATAATCGATTATTTTATTGTTCGAGAAACTCTGATTATTTCAGAAAATAATATACAAAATGATAATAAAGGATAATCGCACGGAAAAGAAGGTTACCAAGAGATTTTACATGATCATATATAAGATAATAAGTTATAACTTAACGAGTTAGAAACAAATAGAGTTTAAATATGTTTTTACTGTTTTAAGTTGTAATAATCATATATCAGTTACTTGACTGACTGATCAAATTTTACTTCTTTGATAAAGAAATATTTTTTAAATGAACAAAAACATACTAGTGTGAAAATGAGAGGTATATGTTGTGAAATGCAAGTAAAAGTCTCTCAAATTAGGTTAAAAACCGGGTTTATCAAATAATTTAATATTACTATATAACAATCTTGTGAATTTTCTTTTATATATGTTAAAGTTATAGAAGATTAAATGACCTATATGGAACATGTATGAATTATGAGTTTGTGATTATTTTTCTCCAATCAACTTTAATTAAACACTTAAGAAACTTGGTTATTATTTAGTAAATTTTATTTTTCTTCATTGTTAACTCTTAACTCTTACAATAAGTTAGCTTGAAAAATAATTAGTAAATAGTAAGTATAATTCATATATGTTCCATTCAGGTTTGTAAGTCTTATCCAAACATTAGATTAACAAACGACTATATGTCTAAATTAATGAAATAAAGAAACAAACTAGATCCATACCTTGATTGGCATACACGATTCGGTAGCTTCAACAATCTTTTGATGCGAATAAATATAAGTTCCATAAGCAAGACAAGCCAACATAATCAGCAAACCAGCAGCAAGACAATCAACACACTTTTTTAGCAGTTGACCGTGTCTCGAGTCTTCTAATTTGGTTTTAAACTTTTCGACTTTAAACTTGGCTTTTGAAATCCCCATAGATAACTTAAATCTCTCCAGAACATTTGAATCACAATCAACCTTAATCTGTGCTTCTTTAAGCCTCATCTTTTGCATACTAAGACTGATTTCCAACGCCTTTAGATCATTAGAGCGTGCTTGCTCGTTTACAGATTTCTCAAAAGTGGTGAGCATGGATGACTGATTAAGATTAACTCCAGAATGCAGGTGGTTTGGAGGCACACGTGTCAACTGTTGACTGTTTTTTGAATCATGAAAACCATCAATAGTTGATTGTTCTTGAAAATTACTTGTTGATGTGCTTTCTTTCATATTTACATGAAAATTATTTAAACTACTTTCTCCATGCGCGCATGATCTTTCTATGTTTTCTGATGCTTCACTGATTACTTTGAGTGTCCTTAACGTGCTCTGAAATGATCTCTCGAAGTTATTTACAAAGCGGTCGTACTTGTCACCAAAAACCTTTAATAAGAATTAACAATAATATGTTATGAGAAGTGCATTCAATTGTAAAAAAGAAGGGTACATTTCAGAAAGTGAAAAGGTGAAAATCATACATTGGATAATGATTCTTTAACCGCCAAAGTGCATATCTGTGAGTAAAAAAGTTTAATCCGTATGTATAGTAAGATAAGTAGATGTAACAATTTCAAATCTAAGTCTTTTAATAAAAATAATATAAAAAGAGTGTAACTGTGGGTCAGTTTTGACCCGTTCAAGTAGTTCCTAGGGGTGCACATGAAACAGAAAAAATACCGAATCATATATAACTGAACGAAAACAAAAACCAGGGTTTGGTTTGATGTTTTTATAAAAACTGACTTTTGGGTTCAGTAATTGTTATACATGTAATTAAAAGCAAAGAAACCGAACCAAATATATGGATTCCAACTTTAGTTTTACACTTTTACATTTGTACGTAATTTATAATAAACAATCCCAAAAACTTGAGTCTAAATGTTTTATTAACAATCAAAGAACAAAAACCATTAGGCCCATATGTAAAACTGAAAAAACCAAAACCGTAAACCAACACTGAACAGCTTTCAAAAACTCAAAATCCAAATATTCGGTTTGAGCCCAAAACCAACCAAACAGACCCATGCACACTCCTAGTTCAATCGGGCTGGCTGATATTACCACTACCACTAGAATACATCAGCAGATTCATGTATATAAACAAGTATCAAACCGTCATTAAACCACAGAATTAGCTGTTACACCTCTAAACTTACCAACATCATTCATAATATCATATAATCCACAGCTGAAATGTTCTCAGCAGGATGTTCCAGCCAAAGTTGTGTACATGAGCAGCACAACATGCTCATGTACCAAAACAACTTGTCTTATTATATAAATATAAATAAAAATTTCAGAATAATTAAGATGAATGAGTACCTGAGAGAGATGATCTACAGACATGTTGTCTCCAGTTGCATCTTTCTTCTCCAACACCTAATACACACAACACAAAAAGAATCTGTAAAGAAAAAAAAACAATATTTGGAGTCAGCAGAGCTGTTCACAGTCCGGTTCGGCCAGTTTTGACAAAAATACTTCTTCAGTTATGGACTGTTCATTAGGTTTTGTGATTGTTTGTTCAATTTGTTGTATAAATAAACAGCAGTTGCAATAATTTGATCAAATAAAATAAAACAGTTTGAATTAAAGAATAGATATTGAAAGAGAGACCTGACCTGAGCAAGAAAAGCAGCGATGGACATTCCTAGAGGAAGAGCAAGAGCAAGGGCGTCTGCTTCTTCTTCACTATTATTATTATTATTATTATTATTATCAACCCGGTGGTTTCTTCTACTGCCCTTTGATGGTGTTGTTGTTCTTGAAGAAGAAGAAGCAGCTGATTGTTGAATGTTCGATTTCTTCTTCTTCTTCTTCTTGACAAAATTATTATCGCCGGTCATGTTAATATCGCCGGAGTGAGTTTGGTTGGTTGGGTACACGCTGGTTGTTGCCGTCAATGGGGTTTGGTCCAATTTCAAGTCTTCGCTTGCTTTATTTCTCCGCACTTCAAAATTTCAAAAAATAAAATAATAATTATTATAACAACTTATTAGAGGGAGGGGTTCGGTTTACTTTCTAAAACATAAATAAAAACCCTCTTCGTCATATTCTCTGTACTCATTTCCTTCGTTCGTTTGGATTAACTTCGAGCTCGATGTCTCAATACTCATATTCGTTGTCTTCCGGCTCATAATCCAACGCAAGGACTTGTTACCAGATCTCTAGGACCGAAGTAAATCCGGGGCGATGATTTTTGTCATGTGTAAGTGTTTAATTAGTCACTAATTAGGGTTCTTGTGTGTTCATCGGGCTTCATTATGTTACTTAAGAACTTAAGAAAATTAGGGCTAGGTCAATTTTAGGGCAATTGTATGTTTATGTGAAATTAATTATGTAGCTGTTTATGTGAAATTGATTCTCTGTTCATGTCAAACTGATAGGGCGCATTCGTTTAACGGAATGGAATGGAATTGGAACTGAAATTTGCATATGATTGGAATTTGAAGGAATTAAATTTGGAATCTGAACATTCCAATAGAAATTGGAATTAAGGGGAATTGAAATCCAGATACATTCTTAATGTGTTCGTTTGACAAATGAATAAGAATCAAAGAGGTTTTTTTACAATGATAATGGTGAAAACATTTTAGTTTTTTTGGATTTTTTGTATTTTATTTATATTTTGCGTTATGATTTTTTTATTATTTTTTGAATTTTTTTTATGGGTTTTCTATTAAGATTAAAAACTTCTCAAAAAAATATTCAAAAATAATAATAAAAAATTCATAACTCAAAATATAAATTAAAAACAAAAAAAATCTAAAAAAGCTAAAATGTTTTATTCGTCGTCCTCTAAAAAAAAACTTGAGATAAGATTTCAATGAATTTCCTTGAATTCCTCCACATTTTGGAAGGATTTAAAATCCCTCTATTTAAAGGAATTTGAAGGAATTGAATTTTAATTCCAATTCTTTGAACTGAACACACCAAAATGGAATTAAGATTCCAATTCCAACGAAACGAACACGCCATGTCATGGGATTTTAATTCCAATTTCTGTGAATTCCCACGAATTATGTGAAATGAACACACCCATAGAGTTCTCTTGATTATATGAAGATAATTAGTGCAATTTTAGGTTGATTCTTTGTTAATATGATAATATCATTACGGAAGGGGAGTTGTGGATGGCTAAAGTGGGTTGATGATCCCACCTGTCCTATTTGTGAAAAGGTAAATCATGCTATGGTGAAGACGATGAACAAGAAAGATGAGTTTGAAGGAATGAAAAACAAAGAAGTAACAAGGTTGAAGATGTTGCTAGGAAGTAGTTGGTTGTTGTCCTGTGTGTTTGTTTGTGCTTATTGACTAGTTGTGTAGATTGTATTTGTAGTATCGGATAATGTAATGTTTGTACTTGTTAATCTAGTTTATTTGAAGGCTTTATGGTGGTTTAATCCCTTTAGTTGTTTGTGTTTTGCACATTAGCAGTCATGTTGCAGCCATGATGAAATTGTAGAGTTTGAGAAGGATGCAGGGCAATTTGGAAAACCTGATTGCATGGTTGACAATGAAGCGGGTCAATTGCAAGATTCGTAAGAATCGAGATATATGAGAAACGGGGTCTTCGTCGAGGAGACCATGAAATTGAACTGAATTTTCCACCATATGAATGGTGCTTGATTTGATTTCAAAATTTTCGGTGATTTCGGGTGGAGCCACTTTATTGCTGTAGCCTTCAAGAGTTGGTTTGGCATACGGGCTCATATTTGGCTCATTGTTATGAACCGCCATCATTTCTTCGGTTCGATCTTCTCCTGATGTAGTAGCGTCTACTGACTCGTCTTTGATTGTTTCGGCGTTTCTGCAGTCCGTTTACGTGCTCGTCTATGAAAGAGTCGTTCCGGTTCAGAAATTGAAGAAACAAGCTCAGGCTTGAATGTTGTGACATCTGCCCTGATCCGACCCGACCCAGGTACCCGTTTCTCTGACCCGATCTCTTTCTTTTATGATTTAATATTTATTTATACTTATATTTTACTTTTAATAATAATATATATTTTCCTTCCCGTCTCTCTCTCTCTTTCTTTCCGCCGTCCCATCCCTCTTCTCTCTTTCCGCCTTCTGTTCCCTCTTGTCGCTGTCCCGCCCTTAAGCCTTGTTTCTCTTTCTTCTAACCCTTTGCTTGTCCTTTGGTTCTTCCCGCCTAAGGATGTCTGCAGCTCCACGCGCCAGACTCCTTACATGGAAGCCTGCGTGAAGACATCTTGTTCCTGCGATGCGTGAAGAGAACTCTTCTCGCAGCGCGCTAAGAATGCATGTTCTTCCCGCGATGCGCTAAGAATGTATGTTCTTCCCGCGATGCGCTTAGAATTCTAGTTCACACAGCACGCTAAGGATGTGATTCTTCCCGCAGTGCGCTAAGGATTGTTGTGCCAGCCTTCGCGCTCGCGCACTCAGCCTTCCCGCGCTTAACTCTTGTATCTTCTGTTTAAATCTAGCCGTTTGCTTTTGTGTTGTCTTATCTTTTGAGCTGTTGACCTAATCTGCTTTATGTCTGAATAGTTACTTTCGGCGCAGCATGCGTACCAACCCCCATTGGTTGGTAGAAAAAGTGACTGACATTATCTTTTGAGATCTGCTTTTGCCATGCTTGACCAGTACCTTTATCTGAACCGCCCATGCTTTTTACTGTTTCCCTGACAGCTTTATCTTGCCCCCTGCAGCTGCCATATCTTTTGATATCTTTACTTTTCAGAACTTTTTACCGTTGATATCTTTTCTTTTACTTTTTGAGATCTTTTCCCCTTTTTCTAGGGTTTGTGTCTCCTAGGGTTTTCCTATAAATAATAATAATATTTTCCTAACACTTCACACACAAAACACTTAATCTCTCTTATTATCTCTTCCTCCCTTTTTGCTCTCTGCCGTTGTCCTCCTGCCGTCTCCTCTCTTGCCTCCGTCTTCCTCCCTGTTCTGCCCTGCTTTTCCGGTAATATATATATATCATATATAATAATTTACTTATTAATTATGCTAACTTATTATCTAGACTTAAAACGGATCATTAAAACAATAATCTTATTTATAGGTTAACTTGTGCTTGTTTAAAGTTGGTTCTTGCTTTATCTTACACCGCATCGTTTATCAAGTGAGTTATCTCGTATCTAATCCCTTTTTATTTTAAATGCTTTGGGATGTTCATGTGTTCATACAAAACTTGAGTCTTAAACTGTTTATGAACTTTAGTCGCGCAGTATCCCATGTGTTGAGGACGTAGACTTGGCTGTTTATTTGTATGTGTGGATCATTAACCGTATTGACGGTCTATTCCGCAGTTTTCATGGTACCATTAGATGAACACGGGAGAACTATCGTTTATGATTTTCTCTTTTGTATACACATGCACAGTTAGTCTTGTTTGTGAGCTCAATTGTGAGCACTGGCAGTCTTGTCTCTTAGAGTTGGTCCCGATCAGATTACACCCTTGTTGAAAACCAGACATACACATGATGCGCGCAGATTTATTATTATCTATGTATTGTATTAAACTTGATTTCTCACCAACACGCAAGTGTTTGACGTTTATTTTAACACATGTTCAGGTTTGCAGTAGCCGTTTTGGGAGCTTAAGGACACGTAGGAAGTTCTTTATTTTGGACCTAGATTAAAATGTATCAAGACAAGTTTTTGCTGTTCGAATATTATGATTTATAATATATTGATTTATGTTGGTTTATTTATATCTTATGTATACGTTGCGCATGCGTGAATGAATATATTTATTAAATATTGACACCCAATAGTGTCACGAGTAATGAAACAATATGTGGCGCCCCGATGTATAATCCGCCTTTGGTCGGGGTGTTACAGATTGGTATCAGAGCTCGTTGACTTTAGGATAGGTGGTTAGACGTAACGGCCTAGAATACCTAAGAGTCCCTTCTCGCGCATGAGAGAAATCTCATGTTTACGCACTTATTGTTAATTACTCGTTATTTATGAATATGCTCGCGCTTGTGCAGTATATGATTTTATGTTTTATTTCGCGATATTTCGATTTTTGTCGAATTTCGATTTTTATTGATTTTTCTTACATATTCGTTTGTTGGGTTTGAAAATCCGAAAAGTCATGGTGATACATGAATAGTTGATTTTCAATTTCCATTTACGATTATGTTCTGAGGTTGGAGACTTGAAAAGTCATGGTGATACATGAATTGTCAACCTCCAATACTCATTTTCTTGTATGTTTTATATTGAAGATTGAAAAGTCATGGTGATACATGAATCGTCAATCTCCAATACTCGTTTACTAGCTATTTTAAATTGAGAACTCGGAAAGTCACGGTGATACGTGAATTGTCGGTTCTTGATTCGAATTTGTTACCTTTATTAAGTCTGCATTTAGGGTCATTTATTTTACTTTAACTTTTGATAGTATCTAACCCTGCGAAACCAAGCTTTATGAGATTATACTTTGCGCTAAGACATTAACCAAAAATTAAAACTTTTATAGAATGCCTCCGCTATCTCGCCGATTTCAGAGAAGAGAAGCCTCGCGCATGCGTAGACAGCAACGTTCCCAGGAAATGGCCGCCGCAATAGCCCAAGCTTTGAGCCAAAACAATACCAACACCTCGAGTTATAACATTAAGTCCTTTAACGCGGGTAACCCTCCAAAGTTCACAGGTCTTGAAGGAGCCACCGTGATGCTCCAGTGGCTCGAGAAGATAGAAAACACTTTCCTTCACACCCAATGCCCCTCAGACAGACGAACCCTATATGCTTCCAGTGTCCTGGAATCCAGAGCGCTTACATGGTGGAATGGAGTAGCCCATGCGCGTGGCGCAGAGGCTGCTTCTAGCATGACATGGGAGGAATTCAAGGAAATTCTTACGCGAGAATTCTGCCCTCCCAACGAAGTTAAGCGCCTGGAGGAAGAATTTTGGAACTTGAAGCAGTATAGCGGTGAAGCGCGCGAGTACGCGACGCGCTTCCACGAGCTAAGCTTACTGGTCCCTCACCTTGTTACCCCTTCACGCCGAGCCATAGAGAAATTCCTTGGGGGTCTCCCCATGGAAATTCAAGATTCTGTATGGGCCAGAAACCCAGTTACCCTCTCTGACGCCATCGAGTTGGCCGCTGTGCTCAGCGACAACCATGTCAGAGCAGGAACCCTGTTCCTGCGGGGATCTGAGAAGACCAAACCCACCAAAACTGCCCCTGAACCCGCAGAAACCAAACCTGAACCCTCAAACCATAACCAGAAACGTAGGCGCAGACAAGCTTACGCGCTTACCAACCCGCCCATAGTCCAGCAACCCGCTTACCAGCCTCTAGCATACGCCCCTCAACCTCTGTCAGCCTACCCAACACCTCCTATAGGCCACAACTATGCCATAACCAATCCCGCACTCCCTGCCCCGCCTCCTAAGAAACCTTACACAGGAAACCATCCCTTTTGCCCAACCTGTAGATTTCACCACCCAACCCAGACCCCGTGTCGACTTTGTACCCGATGTGGCCGCACTGGTCACCTTGTAGAAAACTGTAGAGTCCCTCTCGCCAATCCAATTGCGCCAACACCACCAGTCTACCCGCAGAACCCACAACCAACCTACCAAAACCCACGACCCAGGTCGTGCTATAACTGCGGTGATCCCAGTCATTTCCGGAACGCGTGCCCGAGACTACAAGTTCAGATTACACAAGCGAATCCGGTAAACCAAATTTCGAACCAAGTGACGCGTGGACGAGCTTTTAACATAACCGCGCACCAAGCGCAAGCGAATAATGATGTAGTTAATGGTACATTTTTGCTTAACGGATTTTATGCTTCTATACTTTTTGATACTGGCGCCGATCGAAGTTTTATCTCTCGCGCCTTCGAGCAGAAGCTTGCGCGACCGCGCAGCGATTTAAAAGAGGATTTTTCAGTTGAATTGGCTAACGGTGAAACTATATTAATTAACTCTGTGATTAAAGATTGCACGCTTAACCTTAACGAAAACGATTTTCTAATCGACCTCATCCCCATGCCTCTTGGAAGCTTTGATGTTATCATTGGTATGGACTGGCTCTCGCATAATCGCGCTGAAGTTATTTGCGCCAAGAAATTGATTCGCATACCTCGAGAAAATGGTGATCTTCACATCTACGGCGAAAAACCCTCCCGCGGTCTTAAACTTATGTCTTGCGCCGAAGCCCAAAGACTCATGCGGAAGAAGTGTATTGCATTTCTAGCCCATGTGGTTAAACCTGTTGAAGAGAAGAAGCTTCGCGATATCCCTGTTGTGCGTGATTTCCCTGAAGTTTTTCCTGATGATCTTCCTGGTATCCCTCCCGCTCGTGAAGTCGAGTTCCGTATTGATCTTGTCCCTGGTGCTTCCCCCGTGGCTAAATCTCCTTATCGTCTTGCACCCGCTGAGATGCAAGAATTGGCAAGCCAACTTCAAGAGTTGACTGCTAAAGGATTCATTCGCCCTAGCTCTTCGCCCTGGGGTGCTCCGGTGTTGTTCGTTAAAAAGAAAGATGGATCGTTTCGCATGTGTATTGATTACCGCGAGTTGAACAAACTCACCATTAAAAACCGGTATCCCTTACCGCGTATTGACGACCTCTTTGATCAACTCCAAGGTGCCTCCTGTTTCTCGAAGATCGATCTCCGTTCTGGTTATCACCAGTTGCGTATCCGCGATGAAGATGTTCCGAAGACTGCTTTTCGTACTCGTTATGGCCATTTTGAATTCTTGGTCATGTCCTTCGGTCTAACCAACGCACCCGCCGTTTTCATGGATCTAATGAATCGGGTGTGTAGGCCTTTCTTGGATAAATTCGTGATCGTGTTTATCGATGATGTTCTGGTGTATTCTAAGACCAAGGCCGAGCATGAGCAACATCTCCGATTGGTATTGCAAAAGCTTAAAGCTGATCAACTCTATGCTAAGCTTTCCAAGTGTGAATTCTGGTCTGATGAAGTACAGTTTCTTGGTCATGTTGTAAACAAGATGGGTATTCATGTCGACCCATCCAAGATTGAAGCAATCAAGAACTGGATTACGCCATCCTCTCCTTCTGAGATCCGTTCCTTTCTAGGCTTAGCTGGTTATTACCAGCGCTTCATTTCGAACTTCTCGAAGATCGCTTTGCCTTTAACAGCTCTGACGCACAAAGGTAAACCGTATATTTGGGGCTCGAAGCAAGAAGAAGCCTTTCTAACGCTCAAGCGTTTGTTGTGTGAAGCTCCTGTTCTAGCGCTACCTGAGGGAAGTGATGATTTTGTTGTGTATTGTGATGCCTCCAACCAAGGTCTCGGTTGTGTTCTTATGCAACGAGGCAAGGTTATCGCTTACGCATCAAGGCAACTTAAGGTTCATGAAAAGAATTATACAACTCACGATCTCGAACTTGGTGCAGTTGTTTTTGCCTTGAAGATCTGGAGACACTACCTTTATGGTACTAAGTGTATCCTCTACACTGACCATAAAAGCCTTCAGCATATCTTTGATCAAAAGGAACTTAACATGAGGCAACGCCGATGGAACGAACTCATCAGCGATTACGATTGTGAGATCCGGTATCATCCTGGTAAGGCTAATGTGGTAGCCGATGCGCTCAGCCGAAAACCCTGCCAGCTTAACTGTATTTTGCCGCGCACGCAGCTTCACTTCGCGCCGATTCAAAGCAACCTTGAATCGCGTATTCGTGACGCGCAGCGCGCATCCATCAGTAACGGTAACCTTCGCGCCGAGTTAGCGTGTGGCGCGGAAGCACTCTTTGTCCCTAATCTGAGTGGAATTCTCTGCTATCTCAGTCGCATCTGGATCCCTTGTGATGAAAATCTTCGCGCTGATATCCTGAGTGAAGCGCATAAATCTCGGTATTCTATTCATCCTGGCGCTGATAAGATGTACAAGGATTTGCGCATTACTTATTGGTGGCCCGGTATGAAAAAGGATATTGCTGTGTTCGTAGCTAGATGTCTGACTTGTTCTAAAGTAAAAGCTGAACACCAACGCCCGTCTGGTTTGCTCGAACAACCAGAAATTCCTACGTGGAAATGGGAATGTGTAGCGATGGACTTTATTACCAAGTTACCTTTGACAGCAAGCAAACATGATAGCATTTGGGTAATAGTGGATCGATTGACTAAGTCTTCTCACTTTCTGCCCATTCGTGAAAACTACCGTGTTGAGCAGCTCGCGCAGCTTTATGTCAAGGAAATTGTCTGCCGCCATGGTACTCCTTTGAGCATCATATCCGATCGTGATGGCCGTTTTATATCTCGCTTTTGGAAATCTCTCCAATCTGCGTTAGGAACTCGCTTGGACATGAGTACGGCATATCATCCTCAGACTGACGGTCAGTCTGAGCGAACTATTCAAACTCTTGAGGATATGCTCCGATCTTGTGTTCTTGATTTTGGAGGTAATTGGGATTCGCACCTGCCTTTGATCGAGTTCTCCTATAATAACAGCTATCATTCCAGTATCGGTATGGCCCCATTTGAAGCACTTTACGGTCGTAAGTGCCGCTCCCCGATTTGTTGGAGCGAAGTGGGTGAAACTCAAATCACAGGACCCGAACTTGTTCAAGAGACAACCGATAAAATCGTCAAGATCCGTGATCATCTGCTGACTGCCAGAAGCCGACAGAAGAGTTACGCAGATCGTAGGCGAAGGCCTCTCGAATTTCAAGTTGGTGATCTTGTTCTCCTCAAAGTATCGCCCTGGAAAGGTGTTGTCCGCTTTGGGAAGAAGGGTAAGCTTGCTCCTCGTTATGTTGGTCCATTCAAGATTCTCGCGCGTGTGGGAAAAGTTGCCTACAGACTAGACCTGCCGCCCGCGCTCAGTAATGTGCATCCAACGTTCCATGTATCCAATCTCAAGAAGTGTTTAGCTGACGAGAACCTTCACATTCCACTTGATGAAGTTCAAGTTGATGAAACTATGCATTTCGTTGAGAAGCCTGTTGAGATTATGGATCGCGAGGTAAAGCAAACCAAGCGCAGTCGTATCCCTATCGTGAAAGTTCGCTGGGAGTCCAAGCGCGGAGCCGAGTTTACATGGGAAAGGGAAGATCAGATGAAGATCAAGTACCCGCACCTGTTCTCTGCGCAACCTACTTCGAGATAAATTTCGGGACGAAATTTCTTAAAGTAGGGGAGACTGTGACATCTGCCCTGATCCGACCCGACCCAGGTACCCGTTTCTCTGACCCGATCTCTTTCTTTTATGATTTAATATTTATTTATACTTATATTTTACTTTTAATAATAATATATATTTTCCTTCCCGTCTCTCTCTCTCTTTCTTTCCGCCGTCCCATCCCTCTTCTCTCTTTCCGCCTTCTGTTCCCTCTTGTCGCTGTCCCGCCCTTAAGCCTTGTTTCTCTTTCTTCTAACCCTTTGCTTGTCCTTTGGTTCTTCCCGCCTAAGGATGTCTGCAGCTCCACGCGCCAGACTCCTTACATGGAAGCCTGCGTGAAGACATCTTGTTCCTGCGATGCGTGAAGAGAACTCTTCTCGCAGCGCGCTAAGAATGCATGTTCTTCCCGCGATGCGCTAAGAATGTATGTTCTTCCCGCGATGCGCTTAGAATTCTAGTTCACACAGCACGCTAAGGATGTGATTCTTCCCGCAGTGCGCTAAGGATTGTTGTGCCAGCCTTCGCGCTCGCGCACTCAGCCTTCCCGCGCTTAACTCTTGTATCTTCTGTTTAAATCTAGCCGTTTGCTTTTGTGTTGTCTTATCTTTTGAGCTGTTGACCTAATCTGCTTTATGTCTGAATAGTTACTTTCGGCGCAGCATGCGTACCAACCCCCATTGGTTGGTAGAAAAAGTGACTGACATTATCTTTTGAGATCTGCTTTTGCCATGCTTGACCAGTACCTTTATCTGAACCGCCCATGCTTTTTACTGTTTCCCTGACAGCTTTATCTTGCCCCCTGCAGCTGCCATATCTTTTGATATCTTTACTTTTCAGAACTTTTTACCGTTGATATCTTTTCTTTTACTTTTTGAGATCTTTTCCCCTTTTTCTAGGGTTTGTGTCTCCTAGGGTTTTCCTATAAATAATAATAATATTTTCCTAACACTTCACACACAAAACACTTAATCTCTCTTATTATCTCTTCCTCCCTTTTTGCTCTCTGCCGTTGTCCTCCTGCCGTCTCCTCTCTTGCCTCCGTCTTCCTCCCTGTTCTGCCCTGCTTTTCCGGTAATATATATATATCATATATAATAATTTACTTATTAATTATGCTAACTTATTATCTAGACTTAAAACGGATCATTAAAACAATAATCTTATTTATAGGTTAACTTGTGCTTGTTTAAAGTTGGTTCTTGCTTTATCTTACACCGCATCGTTTATCAAGTGAGTTATCTCGTATCTAATCCCTTTTTATTTTAAATGCTTTGGGATGTTCATGTGTTCATACAAAACTTGAGTCTTAAACTGTTTATGAACTTTAGTCGCGCAGTATCCCATGTGTTGAGGACGTAGACTTGGCTGTTTATTTGTATGTGTGGATCATTAACCGTATTGACGGTCTATTCCGCAGTTTTCATGGTACCATTAGATGAACACGGGAGAACTATCGTTTATGATTTTCTCTTTTGTATACACATGCACAGTTAGTCTTGTTTGTGAGCTCAATTGTGAGCACTGGCAGTCTTGTCTCTTAGAGTTGGTCCCGATCAGATTACACCCTTGTTGAAAACCAGACATACACATGATGCGCGCAGATTTATTATTATCTATGTATTGTATTAAACTTGATTTCTCACCAACACGCAAGTGTTTGACGTTTATTTTAACACATGTTCAGGTTTGCAGTAGCCGTTTTGGGAGCTTAAGGACACGTAGGAAGTTCTTTATTTTGGACCTAGATTAAAATGTATCAAGACAAGTTTTTGCTGTTCGAATATTATGATTTATAATATATTGATTTATGTTGGTTTATTTATATCTTATGTATACGTTGCGCATGCGTGAATGAATATATTTATTAAATATTGACACCCAATAGTGTCACGAGTAATGAAACAATATGTGGCGCCCCGATGTATAATCCGCCTTTGGTCGGGGTGTTACAAATGTAGATGACATACATGGGATTAAATCAAATTGAAACTGTTTAAATTAAACTAAATGCTAGTTGAAGTTAAACTAAAAGTTAATCTAAGCTATTCTAGAACTAATCTAATATATAAGCTAATTAATATAAGTTAGGCTAGCCTTAAAAATATATAATTTAATAGTTAGTAAAAAAAAATTAAATGAAAGTTAAAAATTTTGTACAATTATAAACAATGATTAATTTAAAACTCGGATCGTTCTTAGAAACGTACCATGTCCCCGGCAGCGGCGCCAAAAACTTGATGTAGTGTGCGCGTGCTTGTAAAATATAAAGGATAGGATAATTTAGCTTTTGCACAAGATTGTGTTTTAAATTTATAAAATTTCTACTACGACTAAACACACACAAAATAGGCAACTGTACCTACCGTATATGTAGAATAGTATTGGTAAGAACCAAATATCGATCCGTGGACACAAATGTTTCCAATATTGAATCTTTGTTTTATTTTAATCGGAAGGTTTAATCATTTTGGGGATGATTTTTAAACTTTTTTAAAATAGGAATATTTAATATATAGGTGACAAGAAGAGAAATTCTAAATGAGTAATTCAATTATATGAGGGTTCACTATCTAATATTAAGAATCCACTCCATTATTCCTTGATGATTTTTAAATTAACATGTGATAAACTTGTCCTAATAATATATGATAGAATAGTTTCTCATTTCTAAGTGAACATATTCTATGACATAAAAGAAAGTAACATGCACATTTTAAAGTCCATTATTTCCTAATGTCATGCTACCACGAGAATGTCAATTTAAGTAGAAAAGCAGTTTAGTATAGTAGAATGATTAGGATTGACTTCGATTTCTCAAATACCGATCCTACCAACTTCGAGTGATTGTAGTTAACTCACACAACCTCCCTTTGGTTTATTTAATTAGATTATAATTACACATTCCATTGACATTTGATTTCTTTAACTAGCATGATAACCTAAGCAATCATGTTAACAATGTTATTTTAGAATTATCAAAACTAGAGAAATAGATCATAGCTTATATCTCATCATTTCTAAGTACAACATAAGGATCCATGTTTTATCTTGAATAAAGTATCAAAGTATTCTTTTTATCATTTCTAGTTTCCAAGAACATGAATTACCATGAATGATTACAAATCATCAACCTTGATGTATTGGATTAAAGTGATAAAACATTTCTTCATCAATGGATAATTGCAAAATAACCATGTGTTATACCAAACTAAACCACATGTTTCATATAATCATCAAGTAAAACAAAGCTTCTTCATAGATTATAGATGGTAATAGGAGTTTAGCTCATAATGAGCATTGTTATGAACATAAGAAGAGTTGATAACAAACACATGATTAAACTTAGAACAATCTAACCAAATGCGGATGAGTCTCCTCTCTTAATGATGGATTATGATGGTGTTGATGATGATGGATGATGATGATAACCTCCAAGCCTTCAAACTCCTTACAAGATCTTCAATATGAGTGTAATATGGGTGTTTTATAAGTGAAAACCGTTTAGAATTCTTTTTCAAACACACTTCTCAAATGCCACAAGAGTCTCTATTTATAGGCTGCCTCCACAAGAGTCTCTATTTATAGGCTGCCTGGAAGGAGAAGCACGGCCCCGTGTCCACGTGTCCTAGTTGCATGTTGTTAGATCGTACATGATGACTCACCACGGGGGTGTGCTTTCAGAGGCACGCTCCCGTGCTTTTTTTGACATGTGCTTTAATTTATTTTGTCTTTATCTGGAGGTGACCACGGCCCCGTGGCCAAAGGGGCACGGCCCCGTGATTTTGTCTTCAGTATTTATCTTTTCTTGTAGATTTTTGTCTTTTCTTGTGTTCAGAAGCATATGGGTGTGTTTCTTGAGGTATGGGGCGTGTTTCTTGTTTTTCTTGTGTTTTCTTCCGTTTTTCTTTGTCTTTTTGCTTGTTTCTTCGTTTGAGGCTTGGGTTTACCTGAAATCACATTTTATTAAGATGAGTAGTCTTTTGTGCTATGTTATTTGATAGAAGTTGCAATTTTTAGAGATTATTTGATACTTAAAAGATGTATAATTTTATATACATCACAACCCCATGTTTGCATGGCATACCTGTCAAGTCCCACCTCCTGCATGTGTAGGTCGCACTCTCCACATTCACAACCCATTGGTTTCTAATGCTTTTAACCTACCAACATAGTCACCATATTAACACATGATAATAATATTAATAATAATATTAATGAAAAAAATAGTAATAATAAAAGCAATGATGATGATGATGATGATGATGATGATGATGATGATGATGATGATGATGATGATGATGATGATGATGATAATAATAATAATAATAATAATAATAATAATAATAATAATAATAATAATAAACCATATGATTTTACTTAAAGTCTTTTTGAAGAAAATCAACTTGATTAGAAAATAATTGCGGATTTTCATTTATAGGTGTAAGGTGCTCATAAAAAAATGAATGCGGAAAAACATGCATGGTTTAAAAAATAGGTATGTTTGACGAGTATGAGGGACTACGTATTGGTGCAAGGCTACAAGCGAGCTTCAAGTGATCAGAGAATGCGATTTAAGGTATTGTATGGCGGGAATAAGTTAGGCCTTCCTAAGCATAGTGGGTGTGTTTGGGTCACTACAATGGTAGCAGGCTTGAAGCACGGGCATATGGTAAGGCATATGACTGGGATAAATGGTTGAATAACAGGTCGTGGGAATAAATAGGTGGTGTTGAGTATGTATAGGTTATTGGAAAGAGGTGGTGGATGAAACTACCACAATTTGGAGCATGTCAACATGGTATGGTAATATAGTGGTGGGGTTTACATATGTTACACAAAGGGTGTGTTCCCGTGCAAGGCTTTTTGTTGGGATAAGTTCGAGTGTCCAGGAGTTGTGTTGGGTTTGGATTGGTTCATGCATAGTTTTGAATTTACTGTTGATGGATTTTGGGTTGTCAAAGTCGGGATCATGGCGGTCAATAGCTTGATAATCTGAGTTGTCATTTTATGGGTTGAGTTTCGAGGGCGACATCGAGAAAAACAAGAAGACATGCTGCGAAACGTAAATGATTCGCGTGACATGGGACGTAAATATGAAATTTAACAACCAAAAGAAACATCAGAATCAATTTGTATAAATCTTAAAAAGAATATGAGTAAAGAACTAGAATCGCATGAAAAAAAATTGAAATCGAAATTGGAATGCTCATGGGCCATCATGAGTTTTTCACATTTTCATAATAATCTCACAAATTTTTGAATAACAATATGGAAAATATATCAAAGTTAAAATAAGTAATAAAATGGAATTGAAAATCGTGTGTTCATGTACCACCATGACTTTTCGTAATTCTAATTCAAATCTTAAGAATAAATGAATATATACAAATAAAGAAAACAAATTTAAAAACGACTATTCATGCATCACCATGACATTTCGAATTTTCAATTCTAAACCATAATAGTAAATAAATATATGAATAAAATAATCGAATTGAAACTCGACTATTCATGTATCACCTTGACTTTTCGAATTTTCAATTTTAAACCATAAAAGTAAATGAATATATAACTAAAATAATCACATTGAAAATCGCCTATTCATGTATCACCATGACATTTCGAATTTTAAACTTTAAAACCGTAATAATAATTGAATATTTAAATTAAAAAACAAATTGAAACTCGACTATTCTTGTATTACAACACAAAAATCAAAATGTGTAATCAAATTAAACCGAAAGCTGGGTATTCGTGTATCACACGACTTGACAGACTTTCAGTTAAAACACATTGTAAAAATTGAGGGTCGGAATCACACATCGCATGAACCATCATGACGACATGTGTGGCATCCTTATGAGTGTAAGCATATTCCTTTCACAAAGAGGACATAGTCACGTTGAAAGTTTTAAAGTTGTGATTCATATGGCGTTGGGTGCGGTATGTTTTGGACTAATAAATTTCATGCCCTTTCCGAGCTCTCAAGGTAAGCAACCAGGGTCCCGCGTTTGATTGGAATTTATGCGCATTGCTTATCCTTAGGTTTCAGTGTCAAGAGTTCAGAAAATAAGCACGATCCTCTTCCAGTTACTGCATGCCCTCCACGTAGAACCATCTTTAAGATGAAGAAATATCAAAAAACCGGAAAAAAATAGATTGTTGAATATGTTTAAAAATCTTTGCTTTTGGGCATAAGCCTTGGACTTATGTGTGTGCTTGTGTATATGAGGCGAAAATGAATCAATAATAAAATAATAAGCAAGTGGATTGAAAAATCAAATAAGGCTCACAAAATTTCTAACCATGCAACCCTAAACATATAATTAAGTTATAACCAACAAGAACACTACTTCTAATGTCCTATATTATAGTCACGACTTTGATACCAATTTGTAACACTCTGGATTAAGCGGAAACGCCTGAGTGTGACGAACATATTGCTCAAAACACATGTGACACTACTAAATGACAATATTATAATTAATTAATTTAAACATCAAGTACACAAGTTTGTAACAAGAAATACACGGAAAAAACAAGAACAATTAAACAACTTGTCCATTTATTAAATTACCCTTAGTTCTAATGTTTTCCTAAAGTATCATCCTCTAATAACGGTACATGTAGCATATATATAAAATAAAATCAACTAAACGAATAGTTGGTGAGTTCACACAAGTTTTAATAAAATATGCAAAAATCATACAATTCTATTAAACTTGTGAAATAATAGCGCAAGTAAGGGTTCTTTCCAGTTAGTAACAACCAACGTACTCGGATCGTAGGTCCATTTTCTACTCGAAAAAAATGGTTCTGAGTGCAAAGGGGGGCATATGATCATATTTATTGAGGATACCACGTGCAAGTAAGTTTTGAGCAAGTAATAAAGTAAACACACAAGTCCATGATGTGAATTGTAGTTTTGTAATGAATAAGTAAATAATTGAATTGATAGGATATATATACTACTCCCAAAATGTGTAAAAGTTTTAACCGGGGGGGGGGGGGTTGAGAAACTCACCTGTTAAAGTAAGCGAGTAAAAGCGAACTATGCGTTTAAGCGAGCTGAGCCGGACGAGTTCGATTCGACGAGCGGTCCTAGAAAATATTTTTAGGTTCAATATAGGATTCAAGAAAACAGATGAAAATAGAAGACTTAAAAGAATTCGGTTCATGGTTTAGTGTTTTAAACCTTTAAAAGAAAAAAATATATATTTACTCTACAATTGCCTTTTTAGACTTTCTGTCGTAAACTTTATAAGTTGGTAACTTTTAATCGTTTTATAAAAAGTTGGGTTCTAATATATTTTAGTCACATTAATAAGCATAGATTTCGAGAAAAATCCAAAACGGCCCAAAACGAGTTTAAGCGAGTGGTTCATTTATGGTCGGACCGAAACTCAATTTCAGAGAGCGAGATGAAAAGAATTAGTTTTAGATGTTGGATAAAGAAAATAACTAAACCGAACCGAATAAATACATAAGCAAGTCAAGTTCGTTTTAAATGAACTAACACTAATGTTAGATAAATTTTAATATAACATTAAGTTCTAAACGACCCGAACAAATAAAAAATACAAACATGACATACCCGGAAGAAGAACTTTGATAATAAAAGAAGAAATCTTGAACTTTACTGTTTGACTTTATAAATTAATGTACTTTGGTTATGGATAAGTAATGTTATTTATGTGACATTTGAATAAACAAAAAAATAAAGAGTGTTATAGATTTTGTTTATAATTACTGGTAACGGTTAATATATTTAAATAACTTTAGAAAAAGCTATTGCATACGAAATATGTAACATATGATTGTATATATAACTAAATGGATCGCATCTACTAATAAAGAGGATAAGTTTTCGGGTTTAAAAATTAACGAACGTTACATAGCGACACCAAAAGGTACCAATTGACCTATTCTAAGCGACTATGTATGAGAACATTCAAGAAAGAATTTTCAAAATAGATTACAAAGATTTGATGATCAAAGAAACGAATATATAAGGTGACCATTTTGAACCCCTTTTGTAAAAGAAAAGAAACAAAAGGGAAGGTCTGGACTTATCAACGAACAAAAGGGAAAATAGCGTCCGAGAACAAGCAAATAATTAATGGGTTTTGCAGAAAAAAGGCGGCGTAAAAAGAGAAGTTGTAACCACATTTTACGGTTCTCTCAAAAATAAGAGTGGTTTTAAATATATCGTAAAGTATCGAAGGGTCAAGATGGAAGCCAGCTGTCAGCTGTTGCTCTAAGTCAGTCATAACCCTTGGTAATAACCGTAAAATCAATCACGTCGATGGTTATTAAACTACCAGCTGCTCATCACTATGAATATAATGCACGATAGGTCAACATCAGAAGCTCCTAGCTTCTAGCCCTAAGCTTCAATCACGGAAGCTTTGGGCCACAAGCTTTTAGCCTCTAGACCATACGATAGAAACATTCTCCAGCTTTTGAGATTCAATAAACAAGCCCAGAACAGCAAAATGGGTATATGCATTGGTCTATAAAGAGTAGGTATGTACAATAGTTCAGAACCGAACCGAACAAGACCGAAATGGAACCGAACCGGAACCATAAAATGCTAAATATAAGAACCGGAACCGGACCATATTTTAATAATTTCGGTCCAGTTCAGAATCAAGTTAAACGGTTCTTGTGTAAATGGTTCTTGCCGGAACCGTTTCTAATTAAACATCTAAATATGAACAATTCGAAGGTGTAAGAAACAAGCTACAATCAGGAAAATAAAACATTATCATATCAACATATTAAATTTTAATGGAGGGAATTGAGAATAGGTTAGAATGACTCAAAATATTACAAAAAACAATTATATTTTAAAACATAATTAGGGAACCGGAAGATGATTATCGTTAAGGGATTATTTATAACTGGGAAAGTGAGAACGTGGATGGTCGCGAGTACATAGAAGTTGGAAAGCCTACTAAAGTAAATCTATAGGATTTTAAATATTATCTTCAAAGTTTAAATCTAACCCGGTTCTAATGGTTCTATAAATGGAACCGTCGGTTCTAACCGGAACCGAACCGGAGCTGTTTTCACCGAACTTTAAGAACTAGAACAGGACCTGAAATACAAGAATAAGGTTCGGATCTAGCGGTCCCGGTTCCCCGTTTCTGGCGGTTCGGAACCGCGAATTGTTCTCCCCTAATGAAGAGGCATGTCGTTGAGCCCAAAAGCATTAAACACCCAGGGGGAATATCGTGAAAGAAAAATAGTTAAGTCACACGCATTCATCATTGCAATTTGAAAACTTCTAACTGATTACGTGGGTACTCTTACCCACTCACAAGCTGAGGAAGCTTAGGCATAAAGGAGCATCAAACAGCTCACAAGTTGGGGAAACTTAGGAATAAAGGATCAGCAAACATAAGCTGCTATATGGGGAAGCTCGACACTTGCCCAACAAGATTCCTAAGTTGACCAGGAAGCTCTGGTTACAGTAAATGGCAGAAAAAGTTATGACTGCCAAAAAGCTGGTGTCTGCTGTAACACCCCGGCTAAAGCGGAAACGCCTGAGTGTGACGTACAGATTGCCCAAAAAACATGTGACAATATTATCATTAATTCATTCCAAAGCATCAAGTACACTCGTTATTTCAAATGAACAAACAAACATCTTCTTGTTTATTATCTAGATAACCTAACTTCTAGTATCCTCTTCATTTCATCCTCTAATGAAAGTACCTGTAGCATATATATAAAATAAAGTCAACTAATTGAATAGTTGGTGAGTTTACACAGTTTAAATACTACATAAAAACCATACAATTCCATGAAAACTTGTGAAAAAACACATAAGGATTCTTAACACTAGAAACAATGGTCCATGAGTGTAAAGAATAAATGAAGGTCTTTTCCAGTTGGGATTGTGCACCAACGTACTCAGATCGGAGTCCCTTTTCCACTAGAAACAATGGTCCTGAGTGAAAAAGGGGGCGTATGATCATATTTATCGAAGAATCCATGCACGTAATATTTGAGCAAGTAACAAGTAAACACACAAGTCCATGATGCGAATTGTAGTTTGTAAATAATAAATAAACGAAATTGAATTTTGATATGATATATATGCTACCCCCAAAATAGTAAAAAGGGGGTGTGAGAAACTCACCTTTAATATTGGAGACAACTTGAAATAATAACCGAAAGCGAGTTAACAAACGAAGCAATTGAATCTCACGAAACTATAAATAATAACGAAGATACAAAAATCAAGGACTAGCTACCGGAATAATAAAGTTAATTAACTTATGGTAAATGGGGACTTGGGGATTTTTAATGAGTTTAACAAAAATGAATAAAGTTTATATAAATCATTTGACGTTTATTAGTTGAAGAATAATTTGCAGACAAATAATTATAACTTATTAATATAAGATTAAACAATAATATTAATAACAATTTATGATTAAACATTTGTTTCAAAGTAACATAATTAATTAATTAACTTAAATGTTTTGCATGAATTCTCTTAAAGAAAATTATAAATAGTAGTTATGTTGAAATAAAATAAACAATAATTAATTTACTCAATTATTAATTCAAAGATATGAAGTATGTTATATCTATTGTAAAATATTTTAAATAAAAGAAATTTTTATAAATAATATTATTTAAAAGAAAGTTTATAAGTTATGATGATCAATGAATCATAAGATTTAGATATATATATATAGATATATATTCATGTTTGTTCTAGCAAAATAACTAGGCTTGATCCAAGATTTAGACAAATCAAAGTGTTCATCTTGGATATCCATGATCATAATGATTCTTAAAACCAAAATATAATATTTTTATGATAAAAGTAACATGATCATAAAGAACAACTTATGAACAAGTATGAACATTCAAGATAAAATCAAAACAAAAGCTATAAAATGCTTGAAATGGTAACAACTTACTTGTTAGTGCTCTTAAACTTAAGAAAAAAATGGATTGAGGTGTGAAAATAATGGAGGATTTGTCCTCCTTTTATATTGAAAATATAGAGTTGTTAAGTCTTAAGGAAATTATGAAAATTAATCATATTTAATATAATTAAAACACAAATTAAAAAATGTTTAATAGGGTATTCAAAAGGTTTAACTATTTTAATAAATTTTATTGAATTAAAACATTCACTAGTTTTTATTAGTTAAGTAACTTATGAAAAGATGATAATAATAATAAAATTAATAATAATATATACTATTTAATAAATAAAGCTTTATAAATGCCACATGTCATCACTATATTAATCCTTACAAAATTTTTCCTCCTCACTCTCATATTAAATACATTTCTCTTCTTAATATTTTATTTTCAATTTTTAATAATTTCATCCTGATTTAAAAGAATTAATACGATAAATATGTTAATTTGTTTAATATAAAATATATTGCATTAGTTATTTATATTAGATTTTTATAAGTAACCAATGCGAAACGGGTGGGTTTCTTTAGCTGGTTAAAGTATCAAACATTGTCCATGTCAATATATATAGTTTAAGATTAGAATGAGTTTTGATCCACGAGTTGGTCTAAAAAAGTGGCCATTTACAACTAAGTTTTGATATAGAAAATAACAAAGAAATAATTTAGGATTTATAAATTTTCTAACAACTTTTTATTTCCAAATTGTGTAATGTGTAATTTTTTTTACCGTATATACAATATATCTTTATATATGTGATACATTTTTTTAGTATTTCACATTATGTTATTTAACAAAAAATTACTTATTTTTACGTGTGCTACACGGGTAACTAACCTAGTAATAATAATAAATAATAAAAGTAGTAGTTGTAGTTAAATAATAATTCTAGTAAATTGCATGGGACATGTACATAAATATTTGATCTTGATTATGAATGTTTTAAATGAGTTTGTAATACTACAAGGGTGGTGAAATGTATAATTGCATAGAAATGATCACATAAAATACATTAACGAAAATTGAGATTAATTAATAATATTATAAAAATATATAAATTTAAATAGAAACAAAACTGAAAATTTAAAATGGGTCGGGTTTTCGGGTTTGAAAAGTAACGAATGTTACAGGACTTAAAACTTTTAGAAATTTCGTCCCGAAATTAAAATAAAAATAAATAAAATTTAAAAGAGAACAACTAATAAACGGAGTTGTTGAAAATTTTAGCAATTTTATACATGCACAATTAAAATAAAATAATGTAGATCTTTGAATGACCCGAAAGAACGCCACAAATAGGAAATATGACAAGGAAACTTATATATAGGATGTACCAGCGGCGTATCCACCATGCCCTTATCATATTGTATTTGCCCCGTTCTCCAAAAATCATTCCAAGTTCCGAGTTATTTCACACAACCGAACTTATTATATTTTCCATGCGAGGACTTTGATAATTACGTGTCGACCCATAATTACCTCTATCGTCGGATGGTCCATATAACTTGCTCTATTGTGTGGTTTTAAGACATTTTTTTGATAATTACATAAAATTCTCATATAGAACGTTGAAAATAAAAAATAATCGATTAAAAGGCTAAAAAAACATTACAAAACATATTGTTAGACCATTCAGGCCAATAACAAGACGAAAACACTAAGTCAAGTAAATGAAATCGTCGTAGACTGAACCAAGTAAACGAGGTTGTAAAACAAAATAAATGAGGTAATGAAATTAAAGAATGAAAACATTTGAATTATGAGAATCGTAACATGTAATTGAAATAATGGGGTTGAGAATAACGTGGTAAGTAAACGTAGTATTTAACCAACAAAATATGAACATGTAAATTGACACCGCATTAGGTTTGAGAATAGCTTAGATAAACGAAACTTTTAAGTATCATAATATCATGATGTTTAACAAATGAAAATCTCCAATAAAAACATCGACATGCCAAATGGCAACGTTGGGATAAATAAACAATTATATTTTACCAACATGTAAATTGATATTAACTTGAAATGAAATGGATAAATGAAATTTTAATATTAAAATATTAAAACCGATTAAGCTTGTTAAAAGAAACATTCCGGTAGTAACCTTGAGTTTATCAAAGTAAACACTTGAAATTTCGAAATCAATATAAAGCATTTGTTCCAGATTGATGAAATTAAGAACAACAAAATGGTTTAAATAAAACATCGAGTGAAGATAAGTACACGAATAAAAAAAATAATTTGTTTAACAATATAACGTAATATAAACTCGGCATGTACATGGGACACAGTCCCGATTCTAAGTAAACGAATTTGTTTGGAGAGAACCGGTCACCGATAGTAAAATCAGTGGCGTATCCAGAAAAAATTATCACAGGGGTCGGAAAGTTTTGGTCGATACTTAGTTGACCATCGATATATACATTTTTTTCGGTCCGGTTCGGCCGTTTTGGTCGGTCAAATCGGTTCGGGTCATATAAAAAAAGGCAATCAAACAAAATATCATATAACCAAAAAATGTACCTAAAATGTCATTCAAAATTGTAGTTAAAATATAGTGTAACCAAAGTTGTTTTTAACAGGTTTTCATTTTTTTGTGAAATCTCACCATAACATTATCTAGTTTGACGTTTATAAGGAAGTCTTTTCTCATCTAGTTTGACATTCATTAGAGCAGAGCCTTGAATCGAGTGACAAAAATACTCTGAAATATGCGATAAATTTGGATAAACTTTGTCTATGACTTAATAAATACATACAAGTTATGCATAAAATAATATATATACAAGTATATATGTGTCAAAACAGATAAACAATAGATTATATAAATAAATAACGTTATAAAACTGAATAGTAGTATAAATGAAATCGAAAGTTAGATTACTTACACGTTGAATTAAAATGAAGTTAAGATTGAATTAGACTCAAATCACATAAAATCTTTTATAGTTAAAGACTAGTAATTTCATTTGGGTATATGCATAAACTTTTAACCGGAGAATCATAATATATATTATCACCTTTTCTAATGCATATCTATATATTATTACTAACTTTAAAAAGAATAAACACCATCTTCAATTAATTCGTATAACATATGAGCATATGGTAAACAAAAACAATGACTATTCTTTTCCATTATTATTAAATATACAATATTTTATTGTTTTAACATTTTCCAATAGTTTGACTTAAATGAATGAAATTACAGAAGAGGGTCCTTTTATACCTATTTGACTATTTTAACTTTTAGTAACTAAAAGACAAACAGAGGCGGACGGATGCTAAGGTGAGTGGGGGGTGTTCACCCACTCATATTTTTATAGGTATATATATATATATATATATCATATTTTATAGTGCAAATTTTAGTTAAAAAAAATTTCTAAGCCCTCTTATGTTTGTTTATTAGCCCCCAATACTCAAATTTTCTCTGAAATCCTAACCCAGCCCAATAAAATGAAACCAATCCCACTCTTACACTTCATATTTGTTAATTTGTTAATGAGTATTGATAGAATTTGAAGAATTTTGGATTACCACCCAAATCAAAGATATGAGATACGGAGAAAATATTGGATTAATGAAATCACTTAGAGGAAAATTGCCATATAAATTTTGTTAAAATGTCGTGTATTTTTATTGATTATATATTCCCCCAACTGAGTTTAATGTCTGAATTCGCCACTGAAGACAAAATCCTAAAATTGGCATCTTACTTTTATCATCTTCACTTTTGATATGCAGAAACCTACAACTATGGTGTTCCTGGAAAACATTTCGATAATTTCTTTATCTATCTTTTTTCGTTCTCTATTTTTCAATAACTTACAGGGGTCGGAGTTGAAATTTCACAGGGGTCGTTCGGGAATTTATCGTATATATAACACTAAATATTTTTTTTTCACATGGGACGGCCGACCCCTGCAGCTATACAGTAGGTCCGCCCCTGAGTAAAATGTAGAAATAAAATGAAAATACGGTTTCTATTAAGTAACTATGTACACATACATGTTCATAGTCCCAATTTCAACTTAACGTTGATGGAAAATTGGTCATAGATCATAAAATTTGAAATAACAAACGTAAACCGATTTAGCATAACGAACAAGTATGATGTACGAATTTACGTTTTTTAAAATACAAATGAATATGGATCCAAAATCAATGGACAATCAAAATAAACTACGTAAACAGTATTCTAAAGAAATGGATGTAAAAGTCACTTTGTGTACGTCTGAAAAAATACGTGAAGGAGAAGTTAAAGAAAAGAAAGGTAGCTTGTGACGCTTGTCTTCTCGAATGTCGATTCATTTGGGGTATGAGAGGTTGATGGGGAGGTGGTGCCATGATTACTTAGCCGAAACTCATTGACGTTAATGAAGGGGAAAGAAAGGAGAACTTTAATGATAATCTACGAAAATCGGTTGTAAATCGTGATGCTTTTAAATCTAATGGTGAAATAAAATTTATTCAGACAATAAAAATTTTAGTTATCGCAAAAACTTGCAAATTTTATGAAACTTTCACATAAAAACAAATGTTTTCTTTTGGCCCGCGACCTAGGTATAAAGGAAAGAAATGATTGTCAAGGTATCCGACTTGTTGAATGAAAAAAAAATAGTCTTAAAGGCTTAAGATTTGTTTGAAACAAAAGGTTTACTTTAAATACGGTTTGAAATAATAATTACATTATTATTAGAGGTGACGATAATACTAGTAATAATAATATTACTAATCATAATAATAATAAAAATATTATTAAATGAAAAAAAATAGTTTCAAAAGGGCTCAAAACTTGTTTCAAGCAAATACTTTAAATATTATTATATAATAGTAGTGACGATGATACTAGTAATAATAATATTACTAATATCAATATATATATATATATATATATTAACAATAATAATAATAACCATATTAATAATTACCGTAATAATAATGATGATGATGACGGTGATGGTACTAATAAAAATAGTAGTAGTAATATTAATAAGTAGTAGTAATATTAATAACTTTAATAATAATAATAATAGAAGTAATAAATTCTTTTTAAAGAAATCCATTTGACTAAATATTAAAATAACTAACGATTTGGGATTAGGCGCGAGGTGTTAGTAAAAGAAATAAAATGTAGAAAAGTATGCAAAAGAAAATATAGACGGTTTGATGAGTTTTGTAAAAATCTAAGTATTGAAACCGAAAAATCGTATAAGGTCGACAAAGGATATGAGGTTAGGATATTGCATGGCGGAAAAAAGTTAGGCCTTCCAATGTATGGCGGGTGTGCTAGGGTCACCATGATGATAGTAGGCAGCATGAAGTTAAGCATATGATTGAGACAAATGGTTAGATACAGGTCTTGCAGATGGGTGAGTGGCGTTGAGTTTTGGGTAGGTTTTAGTAATAAGTGGTAATTGAATCTATCACAAATCAACGTTTCAGGAAAGTATAGTGGTGGGAATTACACATACTATACAAAAGGGTAATCATTAGGAAAAAGTATTAAACTTAACAATAAATAGTGAAATCGAATTGAAAATCGAGTGTTTATGAACCAACATGACTTTTTAAATTTTCACTTCTAAAACATAAGGGTAAATGAAGATGGAAATAAAGTAATCGATTTGAAATTCGACCATTCATGTATCACCATGATCTTTCGAATTTTCAATTCTAAAACGTAGTAGTAAATGAATAAAATAATATAACAATCAAATCGAAATTTAACCATTTATGTGTCACCATAACTTTTTAAATTTTCAATTCTAAAACTTAATAGAAAAAATAACAAAGGAATCGTTTGAAATTCGGTTACTACTTTGCAAACTTTTAAAAGTTTAAGCCGTAAATGAGCGTATAAATAAAGAAAACATGTCACAAAGTTTTTAAAACTTAACTATTCTCGTATAAAAATGTGTAATTAAATCGAACCGAAAGCTGGGTATTCGTGCACAGACTTCCAGTTAAAACACATTGTAAAACATAGAGGAATGCAACCATATTCTTTTCACAAAGAGAACATGGTCGCGTTTGAAAACTTAAAGTTGTGATTCATATGGCGTTGAAAGTGGTATGCTTTGGCTTAATAGAGTTCATGCTCTGTCCTAACTCTCCAGGTAAGAAACCGGGTCCCGCGTCTGATTGTGATTTATATGCATTGCTTATCCTTAGGTTTCAATAACCTTGGTGTCAAGATTTTCGGAAAACAGGCACGTCCTCCTAACAGTTTACTACATACCCGCCATATAGAACCATCTTTAAGAAGAATAAATATCGGAACACCACAATAAAAATCAATAATTGAAAATGTTGGAAACTCTTTGTTTTTAGGCATAAGCCTTGGACTTGTGTGTGATTGTGTAATTGAAGTACTTGAATCATCAGTATAATAGTATTTGCGTACATGAGGCATAAAGAAATCAATAATAACCAAATAATGTGCATTGAACAATCAAATTAGGCTCACATAATTTCTAATCATGCAACCTAAACAATTAAGCAAATAAACTGTAACCTACTAGAACACTACGTCTAATGTCCTATCTTATAGTCACTGCTCTGATACCAATCTGTAACACCCCGGCTAAAGCGGAAACGCCTGAGTGTGACGTACAGATTTTCCAAAACACATGTGACACTATTAAGTGACAATATTATCATTAATTCATTCCAAAGCATCAAGTACACTCGTTATTTCAAATGAACAAACAAACATCTTCTTGTTTATTATCTAGATAACCTAACTTCTAGTATCCTCTTCATTTTATCCTCTAATGAAAGTACTTGTAGCATATATATAAAACAAAATCAACTAATTGAATAGTTGGTGAGTTTACACAGTTTAAATACTACATAAAAACCATACAATTCCATGAAAACTTGTGAAAAAACACATAAGGGTTCTTTACACTAGAAATAGTGGTCCATGAGTGTAAAGAATAAATGAAGGTCTTTTACAGTTGGAATTGTGCACCAACGTACTCAGATCGGAGTCCCTTTTCCACTAGAAACAATGGTCCTGAGTGCAAAGGGGGGCGTATAATCATACTTATCGAAGAAATCCATGCAGGTAATATTTGAGCAAGTTACAAGTAAACACACAAGTCCATGATGCGAATTGTAGTTTGTAAATAATAAATAAACGAAATTGAATTTTGATATGATATATATGCTACCCCCAAAATAGTAAAAAGGTAAAAAGGGGGTGTGAGAAACTCACATTTGATATTGGAGACAACTTGAAATAATAACCGAAAGCGAGTTAACAAACGAAGCAATTGAATCTCATGAAACTATAAATAATAACGAAGATACAAAAATCAAGGACTAGCTACCGGAATAATAAAGTTAATTAACTTATGGTAAATGGGGATTTGGGGATTTTTAATGAGTTTAAAAAAAATGAATAAAGTTTATATAAATCATTTGACGTTTATTAGTTGAAGAATGATTTATAGACAAATAATTATTACTTACTAATATAAGATTAAATAATAATATTAATAACAATTTATGATTAAACATTTGTTTCCAAGTAACATAATTAATTAATTAACTTAAATGTTTTGCATGAATTCTCTTAAAGAAAATTATAAATAGTAGTTATGTTGAAATAAAATAAACAATAATTAATTTACTCAATTATTAATTCAAAGATATGAAGTATGTTATATATATTGTAAAGTATTTTATATAAAAGAAATTTTTATAAATAATCTTATTTAAAAGAAAGTTTATAAGTTATGATGATCAATTAATCATAAGATTTATATATATATATATATATATATATATATATATATATATAAAGTTAATTAACTCATGGTAAATGGGGACTTGGGGATTTTTAATGAGTATAACAAAAATGAATAAAATTTATATAAATCATTTGACTTTTATTAGTTGAAGAATGATTTGTAGACAAATAATTATTACTTATTAATATAAGATTAAATAATAATATTAATAACGATTTATGATTAAACATTTGTTTCCAAGTAACATAATTAATTAATTAACTTAAATGTTTTGCATGAATTATCTTAAAGAAAATTATAAATAGTAGTTATGTTGAAATAAAATAAACAATAATTGATTTACTTAATTATTAATTCAAAGATATGAAGTATGTTATATCTATTGTAAAATATTTTAAATAAAAGAAATATTTATAAATAATCTTATTTAAAAGAAAGTTTATAAGTTATGATGATCAGTGAATCATAAGATTTAGATATATATATATATATATATATATATATAAAGAAAGTAATACTCACTTAAGTGTCTCCCTCTCTAATGAGTAATTATCATTCACTGAGTTGTTTGGCCTCTATGTTGCAAAGTCCATGAGCTGGTGAGGCATAACACCATCAGCTCAATCCAACCCCAACGCGAGTCACCGGTTAAGCAGCCCGAAATCACCTCAGCTTCTCTCTAACTGTCGAATCTCGACCACTATCTTTTATTGCATTCTCTATCTCTAGTATACATATCTATATTTACTATTTATATATTTTCATGGGATAAATTACTAATGTTGAGCATCGAAGGGTGGTCCAGAGACCCTGGTCTCTGGTCCCCTTCTAACGAGTAATTTCGTGTTGTAGGTAAAAGCTAGAACTGGAAGATAACCCTGGAAGCATCCATGCCATCACCCAACCATACCCTTACACTGTATTCTCGGGTTTAAATTACAAGGAAAAGAAATGATACGATTGGATAGGGAAAGAAAGGAAAATAAATTATATACTTAAAATACATTCTCAAGTTAAAATAAAAGAAAAGAAAGTGTTAATTACATTCTTGAGTTAGATCGGAATGAAAAGATAGTACAAAAATTGTAACTTTGCAATTATATCTTCATAGCAGCATGGAAAAGAGAATTGAGATATGGTAAATTAGTAATATTGTAATGGACTATAAACTTTTCCTTCACAATCATGTCATATTTGGTTGGAAAGTTTTGGAGGAAAAAAGCCATAACTTTTCTTTTCATTCTCTTTCTTTTCTTTTAAAAAAAACTCAATAATGAAAAAGGAAATATTTTCATATTTTTTCTTTTCCAAACCCTTAAATAAAAAACTCAAAAATGCAATATTATTGTTAGCTATTCCCGTTGTGCAACAATTACTAAATAATAGTTCTTAGAAATTGATCACAGAGACGTTGGGTAGTAGCATAAAAATAGGATTGGAATAACTGTAACGTTTGTCATTTTTTCGGTTTAACTTGCATTTGTATTTGTATCAAAAACCCGACCCGTTTTGATCTTTCGGATTCGTCGTTGTTAATAAAATGTTGGATTTTATGTTCGTTTATGTTTCGCAAATGTCGGGTTAAGAATACATCCTTTTCGATATGTTAAAACACTTTTTTATGATGAAAAATGACTTAAAACAAACTTTAGGGACTATTATTGTCAATAATCAAAATATTGTTTGACCATTTTAACCAATCACATGCAATTTCCCCATATGAATGAACCATAATCTTACCTTACCGTTATAAAAGCAAGGTTCCATACACCACTTTGGTTGTTCATCTTCTCCAAACTCTCTCTCAAATCCAAGTATTCTTTCTTCAAGTTCTTAATAGTTTGATTTCTCAAGGTCAAGTTAATACTAATCTTTATTTCTAACTAATTCTTGTTACTTAAAGCTTGAGGTTGCAAAATAATATATATAATATACACCCCTTGTTTCGTTCGGCTTTCACTACTCCAGTCACGGTCGGTTGAAGTGTTGTGCTACAAGGCAAGGCTACATGGAGGATTATTATAGTCCTTAATATATATATACTTAACTTATGCTTTAGTTTATGCTTTAATTTTGTCTATGCTCATAAATATTATTTAGTCCTTATTTACTTTTAGTTTCTAATTCATTTTTAATAGTTCAATGGTATTGGGTATGTGTCCACCATTTTCGGTTTCATCCCGAGTCAAGAGCCGAAACCAAAACCGAACTTTTGTTTAAATAATTTATTGTTAACATATTGTATGAAAGATTTGAGAATTGTTATTTTTAAGTTTATTTTAATGAGTTCTATGATATTGGATATGTAGCCATCATTTTCGGTTTCATCCCGAGTCAAGAGCCGAACCAAAACCAAACTCTTATTTAAATACTTTATATTTAAAATGATTTATTAATACGTTACAAGTATGAATTGTGTATTATAATTTCTAAGTTCATTTTAATAATTTCTATTGTATTGGGTATGTGGAAACCATCATGGGTTTTATTCCGAGTCAAGGACCGAACCAAGACCGAATTTAATCGAGTTCACCGAATCTCATATTTTCTCTAAAACTATTTTATAAACTAATTTTAAAATTGTTTTCTCAAAACACTTGGTATGTTGGATCTAACTTGTTCTTATAACAAGTTTGGACCGACAAAACCAAACACTCGCTTAACGGACGTCGAGGTTCTTCTTAATACACCTACATACTTGGTTAAGCTTCTTTTGATTTCATTGAGTTGTCTCATAACATTTTGGAACCTCGGCTTTGAGCTTGACCAATTATCAAGACTCGAACCGACAAATCCGAACACTCGTAAAGTCTCGTTTTGGTATTTATTTAACTCTGCAATATTGCAATTATACCCAAATATATACTTAACAAAGGTTAAGTAAAAACTAATAAATAGAATACTAACTTACTTTTCAAAATCATTACTTTAGTTCCTTATGTGTTTACATTTTAGCCTTCAAACTTAAATTATTTATGTTACATGTCAAGTTTTTTTACTTTAAAGCTTCCAAAACCATCTACTAACTCAAGACCTTTTTTAATCTAGGTCTTGCACGTTGAACTTACCCTTCCCCCGTTTTATGTAACATCCCGAAATTTCAAGATAATATTAATTATATAACTTAATAATATAGGGAAAGTTACTCGGGTTATCGGGATATAAACAGAATAGGAGTTGGTATGAATCGGGCTAGTGTTGGGTAATGGATGCGGGTTGTGGACTTGGATTATTTGAGATGGGTTAAATGAGAATGGGATTTAAGGGATATAAATATCCCCTAAACCCAAAATATCTTCATTCTCACCCTACACCCTAAAACTCCTAACACACACCTTCTAACCGATCAAGATTCGAAGCCGAGACCCGAGATTTTGTTGATAGATCTGAGTTGGTAAGGTAAGAACAAATCCAACAAAGCTATTATTACTGAAAATGGTTAGGATTGGATGGGTAAACCGGACTCGAAACCCAAACTGCCCTAATCGGACCCCTAAAACGTCGATTTTAGGCCGATTTGATGGTTGGGATTTGTAGGCGCCGATCATACGATTCCGTGGGTACCAAAATCGAGTTATTTGGCTAAGAAACGGAGGAGTTATGGGCAAACAGATCTGCAGCGCGATAACTTCGCCTGCAAGATTAAGTTCGCCTGATGAACTTCGCCTTCAAGCGTAACTTCGCCTTCAAGCGTAACTTCGCCTAAGGATAACTTCGCCTACAGCCAAGTTCGCCTAAGGATAACTTCGCCTGAAGCCAAGTTCGCCTAAGGTTTAACTTCGCCTGAAGCCAAGTTCGCCTAAGGTTTAACTTCGCCTGAAGCCAAGTTCGCCTAAGGTTTAACTTCGCCTGAAGCCAAGTTCGCCTAAGGTTTAACTTCGCCTGAAGCTAAGTTCGCCCGAGGGTTAACTTCGCCTAAAGCCAAGTTTGATTAGAAAATAAATTATAAAGCGATAAGTTAAAGTAAGCTAATACTAGGCCACCAGATTAGATCAGACGAGTATTAATATGTATACTTGTTATACAGTCAGCCGTGCACAACTGAAGAAAGGGATTACGATCAACGGAGAACGTAACCGTGTCCAGGTGAGTTTCTAGCCCCATTCCTTGTTATGTGTTTCGGGGCTGTGTGCATACTTGATGTGTTGTTAATACATTTATCCTAAGTGATAAGTGTATGCCATATGTGATATATGTGATATGTAAGAATGATTGCTTGATGGTACGTGAATGATCTTCGGATATTGCACGTACTGTCAGGTTGTAACGTTATAAATATGGTAAGTATGATATGTATGTTTATGTGTATGAACGTAATAAAGTTAATAAAAGAAGGAAATGACGGTTGTATGGTTGTATGGTTACGAAAAGGGTACCGAGCCCTAATAATACTCGAGGTATGATGTATGGTTGTATGGTAACGAAGAGGGAATCGAACCCTACTAATATTCGAAAACAAGGGACCAGACCCTTATAATATCTGTGATGTTAGGGACCAGACCCTTATAATATCTGTGATGTTAGGGACCAGACCCTCATAATATCTGTGATGTTAGGGACCAGACCCTTATAATATCTGTGAGGATAGGGACCAGACCCTTATAATATCTGTGATGTTAGGGACCAGACCCTTATAATATCTGTGATGTTAGGGACCAGACCCTTATAATATCTGTGAGGATAGGGACCAGACCCTCATAATATCTGTGATGTTAGGGACCAGACCCTTATAATATCTGTGATGTTAGGGACCAGACCCTTATAATATCTGTGAGGTTATAGGGCGAAAGGCTCTTTAAAACGTATAATTATGAATGTAAAGAAAGTATGTAAGTAAGAAAGAAAGTATGTAAGTAAGAATGAAGGTATGAGTACTTATGTGTGTATGAAAGAAAGTTATGAGGTTAAGTACGTATGTATGTAATAAGGTATTGTATGGTATTGTATGATTAACTAGAACTCACTCAGCGTAGCTGACTTTTAGTATGCACGCAGGTGAGCTGATTATAGAGTTAGCATGAGGATGACACACGGCATGGATTGAACGGCTGGCATCTGAAGAAAGAAGTAAAGATGTTTCAAATATAAAGTTTTGTGTTATGGTATCAAAGAAAAGATTTAATGTTTTGTAACAAATGATTGATGTTTTATATTCCGCGAAAAGTTTTAATAAACTCTGATTTGAAGAACTGTGTTTATGAGTAAATCCGACACGAAAGTAGGGCTACCGGGTTCGGGGCCTTACATTTTATCGCAAACTATCATTCAAGTTACTTATTTCACGTGAGTACATTTCATCCCCCGTTTTCACTTTTATACTTTGGGGGTAACATGCATACTTATCCAAAACAAGAACGATTTATAATACTCTATCTTCAAACCACAAACTTTAGGGTGTATGATACTTAGAATACTTGCTCTATTGTGTGTTATATGTTTCATATGCTTTACGTGCACGAGTGTTTATTTTATGTTTTGGAACTCAATAAGTATGATCATACGCACCCTAACTACTTAGCCTTGTGCAAGTAGCATAGTGCATCATTATCCGAGTATGTCGGTTGTTACCGATTAGAAAGGATCCTAATTTACATATGTTTATATACCACGATCGATGCTTTTATTTATATTCTCATATACGTTTGTGGATTTTGCTCATATTATATATACTCAAAACTATGAAATTGCTCACCAACATACGTGTTGACAAATATTATTTTATGCATTGTTACAGGTTTGATTATTACTTGACTTGGAGTTTGAAGACGTCATTCTATTTGATACCGCTAGGTTATTAGAAGAATGAACAATATTTATTTCTTGTATCTGGTGTTTATTTGTAAGAACGAGGTGTGCTACTTTTGTGATTGAATGAAATTAATAAGTTGATTAAATATTGTCACTTTAATAGTGTCTTGTGTTCATGGGCAATCCGTTGCACCCCGGCATGTTCCGCCGCCTTTGGTCGGGGTGTGACAATAACCATGTTTTAATTTGAACGATAAAACCCTTTTATATTTAATTATTAATATCCAATAGTTCTCTTGTGAATGATAATGCCATTTCTATTATTAATTTCCATTTATTCTCTTGTGAACGGTTCTTACTATTCTCATAAAAAAGCATTTCTTACTGGATCCTGCCTTGCCTCATTGCCCCAGTAACTATAATGGATAGTTTATTACCAACTCGTTATAATGTTATTTTACAATCAATGATCGACAAATACGAACTATTAGAATCATTTCAAATTGATTTAAACAACGAAATAAAATAAGAAACATTTATAAAATAACTTATCATACATTAAAACTTTACCCGTTTCCACCTTTACCCAGTCAAAACGCATACCTGACCTAGTGTTTTATCTCCAAACGGATGACAGTGAAACATTTGAATTGATTTTTTAAGTTTGGATAATATTGTATAGTTATTATATTACCTATTATATTGTAATCAATCCCTTGATTCTAGGCTAGTATTTTGTATATTACTGTATTTATTCCAATTACAATGAATGAAAGAACAACTTTTGGTCAATACTTTCATATGGTATCAGAGCCAAAATTCCGACCCCCCCCCCCCTCTCTCCTGCTAATCACTGTTATTTTTTTTCCAGCCACCATGTATTCTGGAAGTTCTTTACATATCACAAACATCCCTTCTCAAAACCCACACCACACGTTCACCTCACAAACATTTACCAACAGCCCCCACTTTCAAAGAAAATGCCAATTTTGTTTTAATACAGGCCATCCTTTGTCTTCTAGTTATGCTTTCAAAAACATGTATCCAAATATTTACTTGCCACCACTACCAAAAGACCTCAAAATAACCCACCCCAAACACATACGATGTCCACTGCAGATGTTATAAACTACGGGAATCGCCCTTGGCTCTTTGATAGTGGTGCCTCACACCACATCACTAATGACATCAATGCTTTGTCTTTCCATGCTCCATACGGTGGTGCCCAAGAACTCATCATCGGTGATGGTTCGTCTCGTGGTATCACTCATGTTGGCTCTTTAACACTTCATTTTGAAAATACATCTTTCATTTTACATAATGTTTTGTGTGTTCCATCTATATCTCAAAATATCCTATCAATCTCCCGTTTATGCCATGATAATAATGTAGCAATCCAATTTTTCTCTCTTAACTTTGTTATCGAGGATTGCCACACTCAACTCCCTCTTCTTCGGAGACAAGCTACACATGGGCTCTATGAACTACGCCCAAAATCACCACCTTTTGTCTTTCATGTCCAACAAAACAAATCATCCTTGTGGCATCATCGTCTCGGACACCCGCATTCCCAAGTTTGAAAACATTTATCTTCTATTGTGGCCTCTATTTCTCATTTCAATGACTCGTGCAATTCTTGTTGCATTAATAAAAGTCACAAGCTCCCTTTCCATGTCACATCTATTACTTCCAATGCACCGTTACAACTTTTATTTTCGGATGTATGGTTTTCTCCCGTGATTTCTTATGATGGCTACAAATATTATATAATTTTGTTGATCATTATACTAAATACACTTGGATTTATCCTCTTAAAAAAAAATCCGATTCTCTTAATACATTCATTCACTTTCAACGACTTGTTGAAAACTATTTCCAATGTAAAATCAAACAACTATTTTTAGATAATGGTGTGAGTACATTAAACTCGCCTCTCACCTTGCCTCGTGTGGCATTTCTCATCTAACTTCTCCCCCTCATACACCCGAACACAATGGCTATGCCGAACGACATCGTCATATCGTTGAAACGGGCCTCACCCTCCTATCCCATGCCAAAATACCCCTTAAATTTTGGCCTTTTGCCTTTACAATCGCAACTTATTTAATCAACCGACTACCCACTTCGACTCTAAAAAATGATTCCCCATTCCTTCGTTTATTTCAAAAATTACCAAACTATGACAAATTTCGTAGTTTCGGTTGTCTTGCTTACCCTTGGTTACGTCCTTATTCCGCACACAAACTTCACCCTAAATCTAAACCATGTATTTTCATGGGATATTCTTCGACTCAAAGCGCATACTATCTTCTAGATCCAACAACCGACAAGGTTTACATATCCCGTCATGTACATTTTGTTGAAACTCAATTTCCCTATGAACTCTTAACCAATTCGCCAACACCACGCTCTCCGAATCCTGATGAATGGTTACCCCTTTATGTTCATCTCCTTCTTAAACCCAACTCCACTAACGCTAATACACAAAATAACCCTCCTGTTGCCAATCCACAACATAACATTCTTACCAACCCAACCTCCAATCACCCTACTTCCCCTGGCCAACATATCACGCAAGTCCAAGCATCCCCATCCTTTAATTCCACTGATCCAACTACATTCTTCACTGCTCTCATTGGTCCACACACTTCTACAGCTCAATCCTCTAGCATACCACCCTCAACCAACTCACAAACCTCGCCATCCCCTATTGATCATCCCCCCGCTGATTCTGATACAAATAACACCAATATAATTTCCCCACCTAAAACACGAACCAACTGTAAGCCAAATCTCAAATATCATAATGACAATTTTGTCCTTTATAATGTCACCCCCTCTCACCCCAAAGAACCGTTAACCATCACTCAAGCTCTTAAAAGCCCTTTTTGGCGAAAATCCATGCAAGAAGAATATGACGCCTTACAACACAATAAAACTTGGTCCCTCGTCCCACCCGAATCTGCACCCAATCTTGTCGGTTGCAAATGGGTATTCTAGACTAAATTCAAACCCTATGGAACTGTTGAACGCCTAAAACCTCGTTTAGTAGCTAAATGTTTTCATCAACGTCCCGGCTTAGAATATGTTGAAACATTTATCCCAGTCATTAAACCAGCTACCCTTCGCCTCATTCTTTATTTATCCACTTCTAAGAATTGGTGTCTTCGTCAACTTGACATCAACAACGCCTTTCTTCAAGGCACATTGAATGAGGATGTCTTCATGGCTCAACCACCCGGTTTCACCGATCCTTCTCTTCTGAATCACGTATGCAAATTAAACAAGGCCATCTACGGTCTTCGCCAAGCATCACGTGCTTGGTATGATGAACTAAAATAATACGTCCTATCCGTCGGCTTCAAACCTACGATTTCGGACTCATCTCTTTTTGTCAATCACACTACTCAATCTCCGATTTTTCTTTTAGTCTACGTCGACGATATTATTCTCACTGGTCCAAATCCTTCACTCGTAAACAGTTTTATATCCTCTCTTGCCTCTCGCTTTTCTCTCAAAGATCTTGGTTCTCTTTCTTATTTCCTAGGCGTGGAGGTCCTTCCTCACGCCAAAGGTCTATTTCTGTCACAATCAAAATACACACTGGATATATTAACTAGAGCAAACATGAGTGATTGCAAACCGGCATCTACCCCCATGTCATTCTCAGACCATCTCAGCCCTCATGAAGGCGCACCTCTCCCATCACCGACTCAATATCGTGCTTTCGTTGGGTCATTGCAATATCTTTCTTTCATGAGACCCGACATCTCTTTTGCGGTTAATAAACTTTCCCAGTTTATGCATTGTCCCACCAACTTACATTGGGCTGCCCTCAAGCGATTATTACGTTATCTTCATGGTACACTGCATCATGGGTTATTATTCAAACACAACTCTCCTCTACACCTCCATGCATTTACATATGCTTATTGGGCAAGTGACAAATCTACATACCGTAGCACCACAGGCTATATTGTTTATCTCGGTTCAAACCCGGTTGCATGGAGTTCCAAACGCCAACCGATTTTGGCAAGGTCATCCACCGAGGCAGAATTTCAAGCTATCGCCTCCACCACCACAGAAGTTCAATGGTTAATGTCTCTATTATCAGAACTTGGATATCGGCTATCACACCAGCAATTTATTGTGATAATTTAAGTGCAACACACTACTCTGCTAACCCGGTCTTTCACTCTCGTATGAAACACCTTACTCTTGACTTCCACTTTGTACGAGAAAAGGTCCAACAAGGTACGATACGTGTTACTCACATTTCCGACGATGATCAACTTGCCGACGCCCTCACCAAACCGCTGCTCAAACCGCGTTTTCGTAATCTCATATCCAAGATTGGACTGCTTTGTCGATCGTCCATCTTGCGGGGGAATATTAGTGTTTTACCTCCAAACGGATGACATTGAAACATTTGAATTGATTTGTTAATTTTGGATAATATTGTATTGTTATTATATTACCTATTATATTGTAATCAATCCCTTGATTCTAAGCTAGTATTTTGTATTCTACTGTATTTTTTCCAATTACAATGAATGAAAGAACAACTTTTGGTCAATACTTTCATAGCCAAAACCCGACAAACCCGATCAAATACACAATTTTGATGATTCAATAATGTTATTACTTGAATTCGAAGTTCGTAGCTACTTCGACTGGATGAATCGTAGCAATGGAATAATTAAGTCATAGTTCATTGGTTGAATGTATCATTAACCATTTTTTTTGGTACGATGAACTTATCTGAATCCATTGATTTCTGCCGCTTCCGTTATATCATACCAGGAACCTGTTACTACCCGATCTGGTTTTTGACTTTTGTTGACCAAACCTATAACATGTTCCTACCTGTTTCTAGTTCTTAAAAATTCCAGATATGTGCACCTCAAGGCTCTAGCTAACACACTAGCTGACCCCCATCCTTTCATCATTGCCCATTAAGCAAGCAATTAATAAGATATCCAATTCTCTCACAATTTATTTTTATTCTATTTTCTCTAAAAAAACATTTATACCTTTTAGCATTTATGAAGTTACCATTTGTTGTAATGTTTTATTATTAGCATTAACAGTTAGCCAAACTAATACTTTATGCATTCATGAATATCATTTATGAATTATATATATAGTTGTAAATTAATCATATTTTATTTAAAGTTTTCCAAAAGTATCTTTAAGAAAGAGATTTAAAGGAATTTATAATGTGAAATGGAGTTGGATCATATCATGTGCGTCAAGAACAAAAATCGTGCAGCCAGGTAATGTCAAACTTATGTTTTGCATCCTCAACACCTCAACTATAACTTCAACCCACTTTTGCCCCCCCCCCTTTTTTAAATATTTGTCTAATTCACCCCTCAAGTTTTAAAAGTTAACAATGTAGAAAACTTTTGACATACTATAACAAAGCATTTTAACTTGTTAACAATATATCTCCTAACATTTATTTAATAAGCGATAGCTACTTATACGCTTGTTCGACTAAAACATGTTTTAACCGTTGCTAACCCGCTCACCATTCTCACTTTACCATGATTCTTCAATGTTATACACACGCATAATTGCATATTCAATATGAAAAAGAAAGAGTGAAACAGTTGGTCAAATTTACATGACCTGTTCCAAATAAATGATTTTTGAAACCATGAAAGTGATAACTTATGGTAGGCATGTTCAAAAAGGTTTGGGACTAGGAAACGGAACCGGTTCCTAACCGGTTCCTATATTCAAAACCCCCTTTTAAACCGGTTTCAGGCTCGAACCGGTTAGGGAACCGAACCGGTTCTCCCACCCTCGGACCCCTAACCTATCTAACCGGTTCTTACCGTTTCCTAATAGAGGTGCACAAACCGGTTTTTTTTTAAAAACCGGTTCGGTTATTAACCGGACCGGTTTTTTTTGCCCTGAAAAAAACCGGTTCGGTTAATAACCGGACCGGTTAATAACCGGTTTTTTTCTGTCAAAACCCTAACCGGTCTAACCGGTTAGGACCGGTTTAGAAACCGGTTAGAACCGGTTAATAAACCGGTTTTTTTATTAATCGGTTTTTTTATTAACCGGTTTTTTTTTATTAACCGGTTTTTTTTTTTTTTTAAATTTCGCGGTTTCAAATACGAATATTTGTTTTTTATATTTTGTACTTAATAAAGACCATTATTTTTTCACAGTATAAACAAACCGGTAACTACAAGGCAAAACGGACTGACCGAAGCCATTCTTTGCTTTCGTTGTTAGGGTTCTTTGCTTGGAAGATGAGTATGAGTGTGTGTTGGTGAATGTGTTTTCAACAAACCAAAGATTAAAAACACATAACTTTCATTTATAGTTTTTACATTAAAAATACAAACATTAAATCGTTATCGCATATTCGTAACTCAAAAATACAAACATTAAATCATTAACACTGAAGAAATCTCTGCCAAGAACTGTTGTTCATGATTTAACTCAAAAATACAAACATTAAATCGTGAACTAGCAGATGCTCCTGTTGTTCCCAATCGCAGTTTGTTCATGATTTGCCTCCATGTTTGCTGTTTCTTTAACTAAATTAGAAAAATCCAAATCAACAAGTAAATAAGAGCACATATTAGGAAAAAGAATGCTTAGACACGATTACATGAACAACTTGCTGTTTCTTACTCATGATTTGCCTCCATGTTTGCTGTTTCTTTAACTAATTTTCTTCGCTACCCGATCCCGAGCTATTTCTTAGGTAATCGTCGTACGCGGCTTCTTCATCGGTCATTGGTTGAGTGTGTCCTTCATTGACCTCGTCTTCATAAAAGCCCGCTTCATACTCCATTTCCCCCTCGAGTGAGCGTTGATGTTGTGCCCTATCTAAAGAGTCCAAGTAATCCTTGTAGCAAATCGACATCTCTATAGCTGGTGCAGTGAGTCGAGTCCTCCTAATCGATATAACCCTGCCAGAAACAGAAAAAGCAGACTCCGAAGCTACCGTGGAAGCTTGGACCGTTAGTAAATCTTTGGCCATGGCGGCGAGGATCGGAAACTCATCCTCCTTACCTCTCCACCAAGCCAGCAAATCAAGACTTCTAAATTCATCCGGAGTCATGTGTTTCACAAAGTTGGTACCACCATACCTTCCAAGTTCACTGCTTGGGGTGTTTACCCTTTGACGTTTACCGGCGTCTTCCCAAATCATGTAGTACATCCCCATTTCAAGGTCGGTTTGGGATTGGGATTGGGCAACAGCTCTTAACGAGTCATGAATTTGGGAAGACGACCCGTATTTTGTAAGGTAGACATCATACATGTTTGACAAGGTGGTGTTGAAAGCATTCTTTAAAGTTTGGCTATAATAGGGGTTTTGATCGTCGTTTAACCCAAGCTCATCACAAATTTTTTCTATTAAAGTTTCAACACCACCAACATTGATGCAAGGGTTTAACGCAGCAGCACATGTCAAAACAGTGGGTAGTTGTTGAAAATATTTTCTAAATTTTTCTTTCATTTTTACACCCATATCAAAATAAGATGCACCCCTACAATCAAGTTCACTCAACTTTGTGCACATGACAGCAATTTTTGGTAAAGCAATGGGGCTTGTTGGATAGTAAACCCCGGATAAACTAGTTGTGCAAGATTTAAAAATTTGAAGGACCTCCGTAACGATCTCAATCAATAACCAGTTTCTAGGATCATATGGTGCACATTTACCCCTACTTGACAAAATTTGATGAAACGCAATTAATGATTCTTTTTGTTGGATGGCTTTCTCAAACATATTACAAGTCGAGTTCCATCTTGTTGGACAATCCCAATTTGGCCCCAACCATTGACAATTAGCTTCTACACAAAATTTTTTGTATCTTGAAAATGTTTTATTGTTGCTAAAAACATCTCGTAACATTCTTTTAAAACTGTTTCTTTGCGTTTCGATCACGTTTAACCCATTTTGCACGGCCAAGTTGATAACAAAATAATCGCGTATGAAATAAACGTTTAGAGCTAGTAGAGTTGTATAATCGAGTGTGAGCTAACCTACCCAACCTAAACTATATATAGTTGTTTGTGGGGGTAAAATGTTAAAAAAAAACGGCTAGAAATCAAGAAAAAACGGGCAAAAAAGGACCCAAACGGTCATATGGCCGTTTTATAACGGTCAAAAACCGGTTAACCTAAAAACCGGTTAACCGGTTTTTAGGTTAACCGGTTTTTGACCGTTAACCGGTTAACCGGTTTTTAGGTTAACCGGTTTTTAAATTTAACCGGTTTTTTTACTAACCGGTTCAATAACCGGTTTTTGTCCACGAATGAGTAACCGAAGTACTAACCGGCGGTTCAATAACCGGTCTAACCGGTTTTTTAATAACCGGTTTTTCTATTAACCGGTTTTCGGTTAAACCGACCAAACCGGTTCTATAACCGGTTTTTTTGAACACCTCTAGTTCCTAACCCGGTTCCTGTACAACAGTGTAAAAAATTTTTATTTTTTTTTTCGTTTTTCGTTTGCGATTTGGATTCTAAACTACGATTCGTATTTGTATAACATGAAAAATAAAAAAACAATTAACATAAAAATAAACAATTAACTGATGAAGAAAAGACAACTACTGAAGATGTTTGCCACTGAAGACAACTACTGAAGGTTGCCACTGAAGACAACTACTGAAGGTTGCCACTGATGACTACTGAAGGTTGCCACTGATGAGGAATACTCATCAGTGGGAACATTCATCAGTTGCAGAGTTTGTTGTCACTGATGCAAAATATGAATCAGTGACACATCAGTTGCAGAGTTTCATCAGTTGGAACATCATCAGTTAAATATGTAACCATTGTACAATGTAAACTTGTTCATTGGATTTGCAATACAAGTGCATTTAGTTTTTTTTTTCGTTTTTCGTTTGCGATTTGGGTTCTAAACTACGATTCGTATTTGTATAGCATGAAAAATAAACAAAACAATTAACATAAAATTCATTTTATTTACTTTAAGAAGTTAAAAAAAAAAAGGTTACATGTTTTAAAATCTTCACAAACAAACTAACAAAACATTAAACTTATAAATATAAAGTTGTGACATATTATTTCTAGAAAAGCCTTCTTGTTCGTCGTAATTATTGAGCGGTGACTTCTTCCTCGGAATTACTTGTAGAAATGCCTTCTTGTTCGTCGTGCACTCGAACATCAAGTGGTGTTTCATCTTCGAGAGTGGTTACGTGTTGAATACGATCGATTGAGTCCAAGTGATCCTTTAAGCAAATGCACATCTCCACCGACTCCGAATTTAGTCTTGTTCTTCTCACCGATATTACCATGCCACTAAGAGAAAAAGCGGATTCCAAAGCTACTGTAGAAGCTTGGACGGTTAGTAAATCACGGGCCATGGTGGCAAGAATCGGAAACTCGGTTTCCTTTACCTTCCACCAAGCCAAAACATCAAAAGTGCCATATTCCTCTTCGGATAAACCAGTAGAGTAATCATTTGCACTATACCTTCCTAGTTCGCTTGAAGGGGTGTTACCCCTTTGTTTTTTAGCCGTTACGTTGCGAACGGTGTTCATAAGGCTAATCATGGGATCTCGTACTCTAGTAGCACTTGAACTTGATGAAGACCCCCCGGCATAGACATGTGTATGTTTGACCCATATTTATTTAAATAAAAGTCATACATAAATTTAAAATTTAAGTTAAAATCATTTTTTGCCTCTGTTGAAAAGTTTGGGTCAACTTCATGCATATCTAAGGCTGAAAAAATTTCGTCTATCACACATTCAACCCCTGTAACATTTAACATTGGGTTTAAAGCGGCGGCGCAAGTAAAAACCGGTGGCAATTCAAGAAAGTATTTTTTAATTTAAACTTCATTGGTAATATGATGTTTGAAAACATTGGACTTTTATTTTCAAATTCTTTAAGATTGTTAACGATTAAAAATAATCCGAAAGAACCAAGGGACTTGTCGGATAATACGTTCCCGATAGTTTCGTAGTTGATGTTTTAAAAACTTCAAGAAAAGTCGATAAGTCATTGATAATTTCCCATTTCTCATTTGAAAAGGGGATTGCCAAATCATTCTCGGCAAGACTAGAATGAAACATTTGTAAAGTTTCTCTTTGTTTCAAAGCACTTTGAAACATTATGCAAGTGGAATTCCATCGATGAGGTACATCCCAATTAGCTCCCAAAGCTTTTCTTCCCGTATCTTTACAAAATTTTCTATATTCCATTTGTCTTTTTTTACTTTTCTTAAAAACTTCATGTATCATTAGTCTAAAATCGTTTATAACCGATGTAACCTCATCCGAAGCAAGTCCGTCTTGCACGATTAAATTAATGATATGTGCAACACACCTTGAGTGAAAAAATACACCATTGCAAATCGGCGTATATTTTAATTTTAATTTATCAACCGCCGATGTATTATTCGACGCGTTATCAAATGCCATTGAAAATATTTTATTTTCTAGTTTATAAGTTTTTATAACATAATCTAAAATTTCAAACAAATTATCTCCCGTATGTGGATACTCAAAGAGTTCGAAAGCAATGGTGCGTTTCATCATTTCCCACGATGACGGGTCTACCCAATGAGCGGTGACACAAAGATAAGATTCGGGTAGACCATGTGGAGCCGACCAAACATCACTAGTTAAGTTTATTTCCGTATTTATATTTTCAAAATATGCAATTAGTACCTCTTTGGCGTTCTTCCACAATTTTAAACAATAACGTTTAAGAGTATGACGACTTACGTGAGTGTATTGTGGTTGAAGCGTATCTCGAATCATGACGGTTAAGCGAGGGTTGTCGAAGTGGCTAAACGGCAAAGCTTCTTGAATCACAAACTTCGCCATACGATCTTGAACTCGATCAATTTGGTATGTAAATATTCCGCCTTCACTATCCATTTGCGTTTGTTGCGAATCGACGTTCTTTTTCAACGCCTTGCAATACGGTTTTTCGATGTGTTTCTTCAAATTTGAATTCGAAAGTGGGTTTAAATAAATCCCACAAAACTTGCACCGAGCCTTCAATGAAAGGTCACTCAATTCAACCAAATCCTAATTGCACTAAATCTCTTAATTACGATTATGAGGTACAATACGAACGAAACTTGGTTCGGCGTTGGAACCTTGACCAACCGACGATTGTGAGGCAGCCATAACAACAAATATGAATATAGAAGAAGAGAAAACAAGAGATTAGAGAACTCAAAACGTTGTAATAGCGTTTTTTTGTATTTTTTTGCGTTCGGGTTTGCGTTTTGAGTGTTGTGATGAACCCATGACACCAAATACCTAATTATACTAGTAGTGGGGTGCTTGGGGAGCCAAAAAACGGCTATTTTTGACCCCAACGGTCAAAAAACGACCAAAAAACGATTTCCAACGGCTATATTCGATCCAACGGCTAGAACCGGTTAGGAACCGGTTCCAGATGGTTCGGTTCCAGAACCGGTTCCGGTTCCTACCCGCCCCCACTCAGAAATGCAAGAACCGATCACGGATCATCGGGTTGAATCAGATAGGGTCCGGTTCCTACAAAAAACGGGTAGGAACCGGTTCGGGTCCGATTCGGGTCCACCGGTTCGGTTCCAGGAACCGGTTTCGTTGAACATCTCTAACTTATGGTATGCAAATAAATGAACCACCTTTTAAAGCTTGAAATAAATGCCAACAAGAAAATCCCTACATCAAATCATCAAATAGTAACCAACAAAAATGAGGTTCATTCCAAATTAAAATTCCAATAAATTAAACTAAAAAAATAATCATTAAATAAATAAAAAAAAAGACTACTAAGCAAACATTCTGTTCTTTCCTGCAATTAGTAAATCAGAAACAATGACTTTACACAAGAAATAAGAACAAAAAATCAAGGGTTGAGAGATTAAAGGAGGAAGAAAAAAAAGACAATGAATTACGACCCGTTTTAGCCCGAACCCGAAGCCAACGAACCAACAAAATAAACAAACGAAAACACATTGTACAAAAACCTTTTCAAACAGATATGGCACATAAATCCTCCAAAATCTGTCTCACGGTCGGCCTTTCGGTTACTGGAAGTATGCACCGAAGCGATACTTCAAGCATGTCATCCATCGCTTTTGACTGTTGTTCCCCGCCCGCAATATCCCGGTCAATACAATCCATCACCCGACCCTCTTGCTCACACAACCGAACCCAATCGGTTAAGTCAACTGCACCAGATTGACCCGAGATAATGTCACCTGCACTTCTTCGGGTCAATAGCTCCATTAATATGACACCAAACGCATACACGTCGGCTTTGAATGACGGGGCAGGTTTGGGTGCGGTTGCGAGTTCAGGGGCTCGGTAACCGAGTGCACCTAGGTTAAGAATTTGCTCGGCTATGCCTGCAGGTGTCATGAGCCGGTGGAGACTGAAATCGGTTAACTTGGCATCGTACTGTGGGCCCTCTAAGATTATGTTTGTTGGTTTCAGGTTTCCATGAGGGATGTTTCTTCCATGAAGGTAGGATAAGCCTCTAGCCACATCGATTGCGACTTTTAACCGTTGATTAAACGATAGTAAAGAGTACCGTCGCGGGGTCGTTTCTGTGACAAAAAATGTATAAAACATAATTAACACGTTTTAGTTGAGACATTAAATATTATTATAAAAACTTGTGTTAGTAGGATATCAATCTACACTTTACATTATTACATATAATGCTTAAAAGATCGTATGTGTTAAAAATACACTTTGGTCGTCGTTCAAATCATGTCTTTTTAGGGTTAACAATTTCATTGACCCATTTGACTTGTTTGAGGTAAATAGTAACCTAACTTTGACCCGTTTGTTTATCGACTGGTCAATTTGAGTTATGCTATATCTCTAACTGGTCAGATAGGTAAAAAAATTAGCTTTTTTTTGAACTGCTAAACTAGAAATGTTTAGCTAAAAGAGTAGCTTTCAAAATCATATTTAATACATTCTTTTAACAAAAAAAAATGTTTTGGCCCGATTCATACAAAAGTTAAGGGTATGCATGTGTCAGTTTGTATTGTTTTTGGGCTCGAACCGAACCAAAAGCCTAACATTCGATTTTTAAGTTTTCAAAAAGCGTTCGGTTTCGGTTTTACCACTTGAGCTTGAAATATCTGGGCCGAAAAAAATTGGCCCAAAATAAAGAATTAATGCCTAAAAGTCTAAAACTGTGGGCCTAAATCTTTTTAAAAAGTTAATATGTATTTTACATTTGGGCTAAAATATTTGATTAAGACTTATTAAATTCTTATAAATGACCTAAAAAGTAAAAAAATAAACTTTTTATTTTATTTTAATTACAAGCTCGACCAAAACAAGCCAAAACATAAAACCATACCGTCGGTTTTTGTTTGGGTTCGGTTTTGTCAAAAGTACCTATTATAATTAAAACGGATCTCCACAAATTCGGTTCGGTTTTTTAGGTTTTAATTACACACTAGACCAAAACCAAACCAAAACATAAAACCATACCGTTGGTTTTTGTTTGGGTTCGGTTTTGTTAAAAGTACCCATTTTAATTGCAGAAACGCAACTAACAAAAATAAATACTCACCATAAAGATGTAACGCCAAACTATCTCCTTCAATGTAATTAGCCAAAGTAAGTCTTTCTTGTTCACGCGGGCCCCAATAATTAGCGAGTAACCGCACAACATTAGGGTGATTCATAGTTCCAATCTTCTTAATCTCTTTTGCAAATTCCTTCTTATCTTTGGTCAAACCAACCCTCAACCACTTCACGGTCAACATAAGTCCACCACCTAGTGTAGCTTTATACAATGTTCCGTGACTACTTCTTCCAAGAATCTCAGCTGGGGCCCGTGACAAATCTTCAGCTGTAAACGATAATTGAGGCCTCGGGTCAAAGAAAAAGAGTTGGCCCGCGAACCGGTCTGGTGAATACACATCTAATGTCACTTGCTGCTCAATCGTCTCAACGAAACGAGGCAATGAAGCGATTGGTGAACCGGGAGATGATTTCTTCCAGAAGGTGTCGGGTCGGTATCGATCAGATTGGGTATTGTTGACGCCGACGTGGCGGCATAAGATGGCGGCAACACCGGCGCCGACTCAACAATATCACCGCCGCCAAGGTCCAACTGCCCGGAAAGTGACCGTGAATTTGAAGTAAGCAAGTGAGCGTCTGAAAAACTTAATGATGTCGTCGGTCGGCTCGAAATTCCATGTTTTATATCCCGACTGGTTTAACTTGGTTGACCACCGAACGCAGTTTTGACATGGAAAACCCCGATTTGTGCTCGGTAATACGCCAATAACAAAAACGCTATCATTAATGCAGTGACAACCGATGCGACAATAATTGCTATTTTCAGTTTAGACTTGTTATGACTTTTCCCACCATTTGCTGACTGTGACGGAAGATCACCGCCACTAACCGACGGACCATCTGCTGACTTTAAATGCGGGTTTCCTGGACGAAACGAATCTTTCGAAAAAAATTTTCAAATTTTCAGGGATTTTCCCAGATTCCCGACACGTTAACGAATTTCAACTCGGGAGAAAGTTTTTCAGGAATTTCCCGTTGAAATGATTATTAGATAAGTCAAGAAATTCGAGTTGCTCAAGTTTGGTCAACTCATTTGGTAATTCACCCGATAGGTATCATTTCCGAGATTCAGCACTCGTAGCCTCCTGAAGCTGCCAATATCTGGCGTTAACGAACCCGTTAACGTATTGTATGAAAGATCAAGGAACTCCAATGGTGGATATGTGGATAATTCAATTAAAGATTTTTCTTGGGATCCGTGAAGCGGAATCGAGCCTGTGAAACGGTTATAGGAAAGATCCAAATGGGTCAAAGTCATTGAAGTGAACAACCCGGGTGGAATTGGGCCGTCAAGTTCGTTTCTTTTTAGGTCAAGAAAGGCCAGATTGGGTATCTGAATAGATGGTATCGAGCCTTTTAATGAGTTGTTTCCTAAATTGAGTGAAATCAGACCGTTAAAATGTGATAAGTTTGTGAAATTCCCGGTTAACTGATTTGAGCTCAAATCTAGAACTTGTAGAGGTGATGTCCATGTTTCAAAAACCGAGATGTCATCCTTGAGTAGATTGTTGCTCAAATCCACTATTTGACAGTTTCCTTGTGAAGGTGGTAATGAACCTGATAATTCATTTGATGATAGATTTAAAGTGATCAAACTGGTGGAGTTGATTTTTGGAATTGAACCTGCAATTGAACAAAAAAAGAAAAATGAATCATAACCAATCACAATCTTTTAATCATGTTTTAACGTTTAGCAGAACAAAAACGGTCTTAAACTACACATAAGTGTGCCCTTGTAATCTGTAAAAGATGACTATTATCATATTATGCAAACACAAAAGAGTCAAGAAATTAGATAAACAACTAGTTCCATAGCTTTCGTTATTCAATTAATCGCTAATTTTATTCCCAAAACGCTTAAGTTATCAATACTGAAAACCATAAGTAGAATTAAGCATATATATTAAGTATGATCAACTGTAGCGGATCCCATAATTCCAATCAGGGCCTGCAACAAATCTATTCCAAGAACGTGTGCGGTCACGTGAATATAATTTTAACATATCCATCACGTGCGTACGCAACAGATCATGCAAATCCACCACCAAGACTACGTGCACATAACTCGTCCGCGTTCATTTTAATGCCATTAATTCACGCTTCTATATCTAGTAAGAAAACTTAGTAGCTTTGTGATCCTACTGCAAATCCTTGTAATACCACTTCAAAATCTTGATTTTCATTTACCAAGATCCCCAATTTAAACAAGTAATTACACATTTACTAACACAAGAATTTTAAGAGTCCAAAAACAGATATGAACAACAATGTAGTAGTAATCTAAATGACATAAATATTATAGTCAAAGATCTTCACCTGAGAACGCGTTTCGACTGAGATCTACCTCCTTCAACGGCATCAAACTCTCCAAAAGCTCTTCTGGTATCGGCCCAAACAACTGCGCATTACTCAACCTCAACACCTCAAGATTCGGCAACACCCCAAACGACGACGGCAACTTCCCGTTCAACACATTATCACTCAAATCCAAAACATGCAAATTCCTAAACAAAACAAGCGCGTCCCCGCTAAAGAACCCGCCACCCAACCGATTCCGACTTAAATTCAAATGCTGCACCGTATTCACCACACTCGGAACACCATCGCCCGTCAACACCGACCCGTAAAACGCATTATCGCTCAAGTCAACATACTGCACATTCCTCAGCTCGGAAAACAAAACCCCCAAATCCCCCCACAGCGAATTGGAATGCAGACCGAGAACCGCCAACTGCTGCAAATTCCGAATCCCACCCGGAAACCCGCCCGTGATATTATTACTAGACAAATTAAGATAATTCAATCCATAAAGATCATTAATTTTGCCCGGAATCGGCCCGTAGAAGCCGTTACCGGACAGATCTAAATACTGCAATGAATACATTGACCCGAGACTGGGAACAATCCTTCCGGTTAACCGATTGCCCGAAAGACTCAAATTCCGAAGACCCTTTAACCCAAACAAAGTATTGAACTTGATTTCACCGGCCAGGTCAAGGCGGTCGAGAACAACGGCCGTAACGGCGCCGGTGTCATCACAGTGAACGCCGTAAAATTGAGTGCAAACTGGAGGTGGGTTTGAGGCAATAACCCATGAATCAGTGACTTTAGCTAAGGGATCTGAACTGATCCCTTTGCGGAACTCGATTAATGCCTTGAGTTCGTCCGGAGATGTGTTTCCGGCGGCGGCGGAGAAGAGGAAGAAGAAGAGCAGAAGGTGGGTTGGTGTTTGCATAATGGAATTGGATAATTGAAATGGGTTTGGGGGTTTAGGGTTAGTTTGAAGGTGAATTGGCTGGGATTGTGAGCATGTTTGTTCAAGCTAATTAGGGGTTCTTCTAAAGCTGCTGCTGCTGCTGCTGCTGCTGATGAATGAATAATGTGACAGCAGAAGATGAAATGTAATGTAATATTATTATTATTATTATTATAACCCCCAAAATGAACATAATAAATCCATATACCAACACAAATCATTCCATTTTTTTCTTCTTTTTTTTTATTTCTAATTTGTTTTTTATATATATATAATTTTGTTAAAGGTACACCGTATACCCTATCTTTTTAGTTTAAAGTTGGGCTTTTTCAACTCTTTTTCCATAATTTTAGGTTTTTCATAGGCTGCTGTGTTACATGATCTTTATCCCATATGGTTAAATTAATTTTTTTAAGTTTAAGTTTTTAACACCAACTAAAATCTTTTTATATATATAGAGTGGATCAAATAAAAATGAAATTAGTCTGTTAAATGTGAGAATCAAGTAGAGTAATTATATATACAAATAGAGTAACTATGTCATAACTCTATGACATAATTACTCTACTTGATTCTCATGTTTAACACATTAATTTTATTTGTACATTAATCTTCTCATATATATATATATATAGATAAAGGATCTAATACAATAATCCCTAATCGTACATTACGTACGCGACTCACATCCCCGTCGATTTCAAATAACACGCGGTGACAATATTGTAATATTCATCAAATCGTTGCTCCCATCGATTTCGTCCACCTTCAACATGACCGTTCAGCAATCCGTCACCATCCAACGATCCTATCCACCGTCCACCATCCAATGATTCTGTTCACCGTACACCATCTTCCGCCGTCACGACCTGTTGATAAAATTGACCAATTAAAATTGAAATTGTTGAACTAATTGACCAATTAAACTTTAAAATTGGTCCAATTAATCATCAATTTGAAGTTTCAATTGATCAATTCTGAGTTTTGAGTGATGGGTTTTAACTGAACGTTTAAAGTTTTAAGCGCCATTTGTGTCACACCCCATTCTAGGGCCTAGGAGTGCGACACAATAAGTTGGTATCGTGTTTGTAAATAAATCAGAGTTACGTTTGTTTGCGGAAGACTTATAAATTTTAAGGATCGAAAATGTAATATTTATATATAACAAAAGTCGGGATAAAAACACCCGTTTAAGTTAACAAAATATTTATGTGTTTATAATTACAAACCACCATATTAAGTTATTACAAAACATTCCGAGCCATCGGATATTAGTAGCACTTCGACTCATCCAAGTGCTATCATTGTTCACCTGCAAAATGTAAGAAAATACGTCAGCAACGAATGCTGGTGAACACGCTGACGCAAAAATATTTTCTTTTACTTTATTACCCCTCGAGGCTACGCCTGCCTCGGCCCAACGTGGCTTAGGAATAACAAAGTCAAATAACACATTATAAACTAGAGTCTCTACACTAGGTCACCTCAGCAAACACCGCAGCGTTCGACTTAGTTAAGTACCCGTAAATATACACAACGGTCGTACTCCCTGCAGGAGAGCGTCCTACGACCAAGGGTGGTGCGATCATGCCCATACATCGCATAGTACCACCTATGTAAGGATCCAGACATATGTATACCACAGTATGAGGGCTAGGTTCATACCCATAGTTATAACGGTTTTAAGAACACATAGTTCCTTGTAAACAATTTCATATAACATGTTTGACTCATTTGAAAAACAAGTTTAAAAGTTTGGGGGCGTATTCACCTTGTCTCTTTAGGATCGGCTTCACTCACCGTCCAAGGGTCTTTCCCTTATTTTATCTCGAACCTATAGTTACGAGTATAAATGTTTGTTAGTCGGATACACGATCCGGCTTAAGACCTTTAGTCTTATATCTCAATCCTCGATTGAACCTTTAGTTCAATTCTTATTTACTTGAAAACCTCTTGTTTAAAAGTAAATTATAAACCTTTAGTTTATATGAAAACCGGACGTTTCTTCTTCTCCAAGAAACGTAATCTTTTCTTTTATTATTTAAGAATACTCTTATTCAATAAATAATAAATTCATAACAAAGAATATATATACATATATACTTACACACATATATATGTTTGTTTATCATATCATTTATTTATTCTTTTCTTTGTTATGTTTGTATTTCTTTTCTTTTATCGAGGTATTGAGCATATCCTCGACTTTAGGCCTAAGCCTTGAATATAATATTAAATTATATTAAATTCATTATAACGCCTAACCTTAGTGGCGTATGGAAACTCTAGGGACTTGAGCAGCACTCCGACGCTGCTTTACTTTGCTCGACACTCGAGTCGAGGAACACAAAATCTTCAACACTCGAGGACACTACTCTCGAGATTCCCCGCCATTATAACACCACCTTCTTGGTATGCGGGTGGAGGGTGGCAAAACTTCTAAAGAAACGTTGGTACACAAACAAGAGATTCGAGGCACGCTTATCGAGGTAATTGTGGCACGTTTTACGAGGATTTTTAGAGAGAGAGTGATATATCTAGAGAGAGGTTAGAGAGTTGATTTTGGTGTGCAGAATGAAGTGCCCATGGTCGCTATTTATAGACCTCATTTTGGGTCCCATCGCGTACCGCGCCCGGTCTTCTGGGAACCCCGTCGCGTACCGCGACGTAGGGTTGATGATGCAGAGGGTAGGCCTGCCACGTGTCGACACGTGGCAGGCGCCGCTACACGTGGCGGTAGTGTTGCCACGTGGCAGCACCTAGTGCCACCGTGTGCCACGTGGCACACGTGTCACAAATTGTCAGACATCCCATCGCGGTACGCGATGGGAGTCTATTCTGACTCATCGCGTAGCGCGATTGGTCAGGAAAAATAATATTTTTATTTTTCACCCTCAAGTTTGGATTTTTGACAATTTTAGTCCCTAGACTTTGGAAAGTTGATACTTGAACTCTAAATTTTCACGATGTTACAATTTGCAGAAACCCAGTTGCAGATTTTGTTCATATGATTGAATCAATGATCAAATTAACGGTTGATTGATTATTGTTTGATGATTATGAGATTATATGAAGTGATTTAAGTGTTCAATTTCATGTTTACAGGTGTTTAATTATTTTTTTGTTAGTTTTAGAAGTTTTGAACACCCAGAACTTCTTAGAACTTCTAAACTTTTTTGACCCAGAACTTTTTAGAACTTCTAAACTTTATCAGAACTTCTAAACATTTTTTAACAACCTGAACGTATTAGAATGTTTAAAGATGTTCATTGTTTTTTGAACACCCAGAACCTCATTGAACGTATTAGAACGTTTAAATATGCTCTTTTTTGGTCAGAACGTTTAAAGGTCTTCAGTTTTGTTTCAGAACGTTTAAACATAATATTTTGAACTCTAATCAGAGCTCGATTGAGTGCGTTATTTCTGCAATTCCATAATCGATTGATGATTCTAAAGCCTCTTACACATCAATTTGATTGATTAAATATTCAATTTTTGGTGCTTATTTTGGTCAGAACGTTTAAACTTTGAGCAGAACGTTTAAACATGAACCCTAATCATAGCTCAATTAAGTGTGTTAATTTGTATTTTCATAATCGATTGATGATTCTAAAGCCACTTACACATCAATTCGATTGATTAAATCATCAATTTTTGATCAATTTGAAGATTTTTAATGTTTAGGGACGTTATATTTCAATTTTGGTTTTTAACTTTAGAGATTTCATACTTTAAGCTGTGATTAGAGTTTAGAAATTGGATTAGATTGAGCGACAAGTTCCGAATTTGGATCAGAGTTGACTTGTAATCGACGAATTTTGATCGCGAACTACTGTTGGGTTATTTACGAAATTGCCACCGCGCGTTTTTTAATCAAACGCTCTGGAATATCGAGTACCTAATGTATGATAAGCCATTATTGTACGTTAACTCACCCATATATATATATATATAATACTAGTGTGATCCTCCCGTGTTATGGAGGTTTATTTAAGTTTTTGTTTTTAATTATTTTGCTATTTTATGATGATTTATTTTATAAAGTAGTTTTGTTTTAATTAATACATATATATTAGTTTGTTCTTATATTTTTTAGCGTTCGGGTATTTTCAATTGAGATGTGTATGTTTTTTAGATTTTTAACGAACAAACATAAACGAACACGAGCATGTTGATTTTTTTAAATGAACACACATGAACAAAAATTTTGTCTAATGAAAAAGGGGACGTTGATGTAGTTGACGATGGTGGGTAGTATCGGAAGCTAACCGGAGATGGAGATGATATACCAGCAACGTAGAACCTGTAAAGAGGATAAATTAAATTAGGGTCAGATGATGAAAGTGTTTACCAATAAATAAAATCTTATAATCCATTTGAGGGCTATTAGGGTTTTGTAAGACCCATAACCCGTGGAAATTATTCTTTGATGATTAAGGGGTTATTTCATAAATAAATGAGATTTTATAACTCGTTTAAGGGTTATCCGGGTTTGGTGAGACCCATGACCCGCATAAATTATTGTTTGATTATCACAAATAAATGAGATGTTATATATAACCCATTAAATGCATGAGAAGCCTCCATTTAGAAATCAAGCAATCTGGTGACTTTAGAGAATGGGGGGAACAACCTCAGAGCGATACATAGGATTTATGTTAGGCAATTATATAGATAGATAAAAGTAGATAATGACTAGTGTATTTTTACAACGGTAAAAGAAACCAAAACTATTACAATTTACAACGAAAAATTACAAGACTTCTCCCAAGTTAAAATAACCCCGTCTTGAGTCTTGATCTTTTGATCCAAAGGAACTCGACGATATTTATGTTTTCCACCAAACTAGCCAACTGGACTAGTTTCCCACCTTACCTTTAAAAATGTCATAAAGCAATAAGTGATACCGTGTAAATCTAAATTTGTTAATTGGGTGTTTTTGGGTTGACATAGAATTAGGGTTTTTCTTAGAAATATTGATGTTAGCGGAAAGGTGGTATGAATTTATAGCTTTCGATAATGATGCGATGGTCCCTGAGTTTTAATTCAACCACCGCCGAATTATGTAGCGTGTGCATATTTATGATTTAATAATTAATGTTGCTGAGGTGAGATAAAACGTTTTGTGTCTTTTACGTATGACGTTATCTTGTGATAATGTGTAACTCAATCTTATCGAGCGAAGTCGATAATCTTTAAAAATTCGAAGAATAACATTTTTTTTTGAAAACGACTTAAATAATGACTCATGGTTTAATCTTGTGGAGTTATCATACTAGAAGGATATGGAAATTGAAGCAAAAATGAGGAATTTGAAATGGACCACTAATATATTAAATGCAACAAAGTCGATGATTGTTATGAATATTTCTTTTAATTTAGGAAATAAATGATACATTAACAATCTTAGCAAAACTTTGTTATGAATATCATAGTTTTTGCATCCTAAAGGGACAGTGTAGTTGGCACGGAGGTTCTCCCTCCAGCCATATGGTGGGGATTCAAGACTTGATGGTGCCTCAAATGGGTTTTAATTTGTTATTAGACTGTGTGTTATTAAAACTTTATTCTGAATTTATCTTTTTATATTATTTCATCTGGTATTGACTGGATGTTGACTGAATTACATTAAACTAAATTTGTAAACTAATATCACATTAAAATAAAAATATTACAGCCAACAAATAATACTAGTCTAACACAAGATCTCCGGTCGTCTATCCCACAAATGCTAGACCAATTCATGACAAACTAGGCAATTATATAAATATATACCAGTTCAAGAAGCGAGTAATATACTTAATTGAAAATTTTAAAGTTTAGATTTTTCTAATTTTCCCGCCTATTTATGTTTAAACCCAATAGAAATATCTTATTAGGTTTAGTTAAAAAGAATATTCCGTCATCTCCAAGCTTTCATAACCATCTCAAGCATCAGCTCATAAAAATTGCGGAATCTCCCACACACCAACCTTCCCTTCGCTACTGCTAGCCCAGTCGCGCGTCAACCATTGTGCCACCCATCACAGAAACACGTTGTGGTGTGCGTGAACAGCGTGGTCGTGCCAGCCCCACTCACGCCCCTGTTCGTGTACGGTTACACACGGTCTTAAAAAAAGTATTTTACATTTATTAGGGTCATTTAAGTATAAAAACATAATTAGATCTAACACACATTTTTGTCTATCAGCACAAGAGCAGGCTTGAATAATTTGATCAAAATGCACTTTTAGACTTAAGAAAACAACATGGTCTACAACACACCTTTTAGTGAAGAAATGGAAATTTCCACTAAAAATCCTTCGAAATAAAAAAGGAATCATGTACTAATAAAATTTCTTTTTTTATGTTATCCAATCAGTTAGATATTCTTCCATACCAAATTGTCAATGATGTGTCAATGTTTTAGTAGCAGTGACCACATCTTTTGTATGATAGTAAGAACACATCAAATATGATTCTATTCACGCATTCATACTATCAACATATTAGTAATTGACAAACCATTTTTCAAATACCCTTTATTTTCTAGAAGCATATATTTTTGAATAATTATTGAAAGATTAACACAGCATGTAAAAATGTAAAGTTAGATGGATATCATCATATACACTAAAGGTAAATCATTTATAATGGTTATGGTGGATGTTAGAGATGTTCAACGAAACCGGTTCCTGGAACCGAACCGGTGGACCCGAACCGGACCCGAACCGGTTCCTACCCGTTTTTTGTAGGAACCGGACCCTATCTGATTCAACCCGATGATCCGTGACCGGTTCTTGCATTTCTGAGTGGGGGCGGGTAGGAACCGGAACCGAACCGGAACCGTTTCTGGAACCGAACCATCCGGAACCGGTTCCTAACCGGTTCTAGCCGTTGGAAATCGTTTTTTTGGCCGTTTTTTGACCGTTGGGGTCAAAAATAGCCGTTTTTTGGCTCCCCCAAGCACCCCACTACTAGTATAAATAGGTATTTGGTGTCATGGGTTCATCACAACACTCAAAACGCAAACCCGAACGCAAAAAAATACAAAAAAAACGCTATTACAACGTTTTGAGTTCTCTAATCTCTTGTTTTCTCTTCTTCTATATTCATATTTGTTGTTATGGCTGCCTCACAATTATCGGTTGGTCAAGGTTCCAACGCCGAACCAAGTTTCGTTCGTATTGTACCTCATAATCGTAATCAAGAGATTTGGTGCAATTGGGATTTGGTTGAATTGAGTGATGACCATTCATTGAAGGCTCGGTGCAAGTTTTGTGGGATTTATTTAAACCCACTTTCGAATTCAAATTTGAAGAAACACATCGAAAAACCGTATTGCAAGGCGTTGAAAAAGAACGTCGATTCGCAACAAACGCAAATGGATAGTGAAGGCGGAATATTTATATACCAAATTGATCGAGTTCAAGATCGTATGGCGAAGTTTGTGATTCATGTTATACAAATACGAATCGTAGTTTAGAATCCAAATCGCAAACGAAAAACGAAAAAAAAAAAAAAATTTTTACACTGTAACCGGTTGGAACCGGTTACGGTACAGGAACCGGGTTAGGAACCGGTAAGAACCGGTTAGATAGGTTAGGGGTCCGAGGGTGGGAGAACCGGTTCGGTTCCCTAACCGGTTCGAGCCTGGAACCGGTTTAAAAGGGGGTTTTGAATATAGGAACCGGTTAGGAACCGGTTCCGGTTCCTAGTCCCAAACCGTTTTGAACATGCCTAGTGGATGTTAACAAACTCACCATATATCTACTTTGCGGCCTATGTTATGTGTAATGATTTATACTGGTTATGGTGGATATTAGCAAATTCGTTATACATCCACTTTACGGCCTCCCATCAAGAGTTATTTTTCACTAGTCTTCTTTCTAAGTCGATAAAAATCATCCTTGTACAAATTTCTTTCTAAGAGGGTAATGATTATCATAACTTCTTCCTTGTAACAATATGAAAGAATATTAGTTTTTGGCTTTGCAAAAAGTTATTTAAAAGAGTAGATATGAAGTCTCTTGATATCGATGAGTGAGAAGGGGACTTAAAGAATGTCGAGTTGTCTGACGATCGATGTCACGATCAGTTCATGCATCAGCCATGCTTAATTGTAACAAATTCGTCTCACGTGTTTTAAAGACTAGGGGGGTGTTTGGTACAGAGAATGGAATTGTAGAGAAATGGAATTGCAGAGAAAGGGAATTGGTCTGGAGAATGAGAATTGACTGTTCTGTTTGGTAGTACAGAGATTTCAGTAGAGAAATATAGCTGAGAATCATTTCTCTTGTTTGGTACATAGGAAATAAACAGAGAATTATATCAACATGTGTACCACTTATCAATTCATTCCCTCAAAAACATTATGCATATAAAGAAAAGAATCAAAGATAATTACATAAGCATTTGACTGTAACATAAAAGGAGTTGGCACACCACTAACCTGGATAACAACATCTGAAGAGTCGATGACTTTGTAAAGCTCACCCCATATACGTTTACTTTGACCCTTTTCAAACATTGTGTGGCGAACTAGATCCCTAAATCCATCCACATTTTCATCTGTCGGATCAACACCACCACATTTTTCTTCAAATGCATCTACAAAGTTGGCACACATATTAATACAAGATTTAAACAATTAGCGATTCAGTGATTCACTAGAGGCAGTTATAGCAAAAACAACAATTGAACTCTCAAAACTAGACAAAACTAAATTACCATGAAAACCATCAGCCCTCTTTACTAATGATTCATAATCAGACACCATTAGTTTTGGACGTTTCCTCTTCCCTTTTGGCCCAAATGCATCAGCAAATGACTCAGTGTCAAGAAGGTGAACTCTTGCTTGCTTCAAATTATATAAAAAAACATCAAAATTGCACTAAATATATGATCACATCCTAAAGCATCTCAAATCTGACTTACCTTCTGATGATCATTCAAAAGTGACATAGGCAACTTTCTCTCTTTTATAATCACATTATAATTATTTGATAGCCGAGTTTGCAACTCTTCTCGAAAGAACTCAAGCTCTTTCTGATTTACAACCCTAGTGTTACCTACAGTGTTAACCAGAAGAATATTTAATAAGACAATGTAAGATCAGCTTCATCTCATGTTTCAATAACTCATCCATCAGTCTTAATTAACACCGTCTACAGTCTAACAGAAAATACCCAGTCTAAAATAACTAACAGAAAATATTAGGGGTGAGCAATAACCGAACTGTTAACCGAAACCAAAAACTGGTTACAGATTTTTTTGTACCCTCGGTTAGCTGAAATTAACTGAAACAAACCATTCATATATTTCTAGCTTTTATATCTCCATTTCATGTATTTATGTCTCAATTTCATGTATTTATGCCTCAATTTCATGTATTAATGCCTCAATTTCATGTATTTATACCTCCACTTCATGTAACTAACTATAAACCTAACCAACACAATAATCTACAATCTAACATAAATTAAAACATCACGTACCAAACCAGCGGCGATCAGGCTGAATACGAGTAGACGGCAGCTCCTTTGACTGCAGATCATGTTTTAGAATGTTTCCTTTGGCGTCACGTTTCGGCTTTGTATTGTACATCTTAAGACGCCGCACGGTGGCGGAAGTACGGCCGCTTTTGTTTTTGTTTCCGGCGGCATTCCGGTTGACGTCTAGAGAATGCTTCGGCTTACCTGACACGTTCACAGACTTCTCTTTCGTCTTCTTCACCATTTTTACGAAGCCTGCAGTTCGGTAAGCAGCAGCTGATGGTTGAAAGGAAAAGGAGGAAAATGGGAGAAATGAAATCAGAGAAATGGAATTCTCCGCTTTTTTTAGAGAAACAAAATCAGAGAAATGGAAATGGTTTATTTCCATTTCTCACCTCTTTCTTTCATAAACAAACAAGAGAATTCTTTCCAATTCCATTTCTCACCCCTCAATTCCCTCTGCCAAACACCCCCTAGTATTCTTTAACATCTTTATCGTAAGCTAATCACCAATTTTCGACTTATTCCACTTATATATTCGTATATCTGAAGGTGATAATTTTAATGGAAAATAACCCATATAGCCCCCAAAATAACCATCCAAACCGTCAGATCCGACGGAACTTTTAACGAATCCGTCAATGTCGGTTTGATGGAGCTCTTTAAAGAACCGTCCGATGCGACATAAATTTTAATGGATCCGACAAAACTCGTCATCTCCCACCTCTCGAACCCTAAATCTCCAAAACCAACATCCATCTTATCTTTCTTATTTCTCCATAAAATCAAGCAAATTCATAGTGTAAATCGTTTAGTTTTGAAGATGAATAAAAGGTGAGTTTTCATTTTTGAAGAGAGAAAGAGGGGGGGGGGGGAGTTGGTGGTTTGGATTTTGGAAGTTTGAAGAAAAAGTCGAAGATGGAGTTGAAGGTGGCTTTTCATTTTTAGAGAGAGAGAGAGAGAGTTTCGTCGAATTCATCTTCAGTTCCGTCGGTTCACGAGTTTACGTGACTATTTCGGGGATTTCTTGAAACAAATGGCTAAATTTGGGAATAAGGTGGTCAAAATGGCTATTCTGTTCATTTTTCCCTAATTTTAAGACATAATCAGGGTGCTGATATACATAGTTCTTGACAGAGAAAACACATTAATATCTCTTCACTTAAGGAAATTTCAAGGAAAACTAGGTACTGGATACATTATTAAACATGATTATGCTTATCATTCTCATACATACAGTCAAAATGTACGTGAAGTGCAATAAGAAATTAGTTTGTAATCTTTTTTTCATGTGTGGTGAAATAAAAATACATTGGCAAAAGTGTATACATCACCTAGTGCCAAGGAAAGTACATCATGACATGTTAAGTGTATATTGTTTAAGTTGATATGCACTAGTAATGATAAGTAATGCCTTAGGTAAGAAGTCGTTAGGTTATAGTTAATGTATTTGAATAAGTAACCAAATTGCTGCAAAATCTAAATTGGTGTAACGTATACAAATTGTGATTAACCAAGGCACACTTAGTGCCATTCTTAAAATGATTATACGTGGATTTAACATTTACTTGCAACAAAGTAAATGAAATTGTTACTTGAAAGGATGATAATTGACATGCCTTATAAGTTATAGTCGTAAGGGCTAAAAGTGTCATAAGGCGTCGATAAGAGTAAGGACCATTCTGTTAAACTATTAAACGATTATCACCACTCACTAGTACAGACTACCACGTACCCATTACATTTAATCCATCAGACTACCACACGTACCCATTACACTTAACTCATAAGGTTTGCAAGTCGTTGGTATGAGGTATACCCATTTTGTTGTCTAACATTCACAAAAGTTCTCAAAGTTGAAATGCCTGTCATCAAAAACACAATCTAAAACTCATCTAAAAAGTCAAGCTGCAATGAGAATATTACTCAACTACACTCCTAATAACTTTATAAGCTAACAATTAAGTTATTAACAGCATGGAATAGCTCCCATACACATGAATGTTTATGCGTATGGAGAGTTTTCCTATAAATAGGCATCCATGCGTGTGGCTCATTATGAGTATTTCTAGTGTGCGTTTCTAAAAGCGTGTTATCTTTAGTGATAGGCGATCAAGAGATGCACACCCTGATGGATCAAGCCTAACCGTATGTATGCCTAACCGTATGTATGTGATTGTAATCATTAGGTTATAATCAATCCAATCTAATCATTCAGTTATTTTCATTGTGCTCATCAAATGCTCAATCATCCGTCTCTATACGTTCGTATCACCTTGCAACTATACGATCCTAGCTCACAAACGATTTTACAATATACTTGATCCTTAGTCCCCGCAGTTGGATTGTCAAACACAAAAGCAACAACTAAAACTCCATTAGTATTCCAAGCTTCCATATAACCTATACAGGAACTAATGAACCGAATGAAAAGAACACATAAATGTATATTTATTAACATATACATAATTGTTAAACTTTTATACCAAGGTACATTATAAATTCCCGATCATAGAAAATTGACCATGGTCAAACCATGCCTTTTCTTACGGAGATACATGTATCTACAAAACTGATCTAAAATAGTAACAGCAAAAAGATTTTATGATGCCTTATAATCCTGCAAATTATTAACCATCCTACAATCTTTCACCAGAAAACTGTAAAGTTGATTTTTGGAAGAATTGTTTCTCTACAAAACTTTGTAGCTTCATTTGGAGGTTAGGTTGTGAGCTTGTATCGATCAAGAACACGCACGTATGTACTCTTTTAATCTGCGCAAGATTTGCATGCAGGATTATGGATTTGCCCAGTGACGGAAAGGGTGTTTGGATACGGTTTTTGAAACATAAAAGTTGATTATTGCGAATTAATTCACAAGTAGTTCCAAAACTCGAATCTGGACACCCACACTACATCTGAAAATGCTATTTTTTAACATTTCTTTTATATTATTTTTTTTAACGTGGAATCGTACCATTACATCTTCAAAAGTTTATTAAAATGGTTGGCTTGAAAAAAGACGGAACATATTAGAGTTTTGAGAAAGCCTATAAAAAAAAGTTAAGGTCATGAAATCGATTAAATTATTATCTGTAAGCATTATAACTAAAAATACTTACATGCATTATAATTATTAGATTCATAAAAAAAATATTATTAATATTTTGGCCGAACGAACCGATCGTGATTTAGTGTGGTTTGGCGGTTCGGTCAGTTTCAACAGTGTGTGAACATCCCTAATTACATTTTACGGTTTGTATGATGTCATCATATACAAATTAAAGAGTAAACATAATTACTTACAATTTGTTTAGGCTATTCCAGTAATCAGTTTCTCCCGTTGATCAAGTTTTTTAACCTTTAGCAGGCCAAACAGAACTTGGAAGCCAAAAAATGCACAAAAGAAATATGATATCATAGCAGGACCCTGAAAGAGCCAAAAGTAGTTTGATTATTAAACATCAAACTGAAATCTAACATCAAAAGTCCCAACATTTTTATAAAATCTAAAATAAAATATTAATTTGGTGCTTACTTTTAACGAATTGATATAGAAAATAGTTGCCAGGTTGACTAGGCTTCCAGCAGCTACAGCCTGTCAATTAGATCACAAATGGAAACAGAAAAACTAGTCAAAATTAGGAGATATATTGGAATTTTAATATTCCCATCTACTTTAGCATATACACCACCTGTTTTTTTAATACTATAAAGAATATACATCTTTAGCACATTAAAGTTATTAATAAAATTTCATTTATCATTTAATTTTATTTTTCTCTAATAACTTTTCTTTGTTAATTTTTCAGAAAAAAAATATAAATACACAGTTATGTTTATTTTTTTTTGTTCAATCAGGTTAAATTTAATTGAAAACAGAGTTGTATTCAAAATTAAGTATTATTTTTTAGTATTTTAAACGAATTCTGCTTTGATAGGCCAAATTGTAGATATACACGTACAAAATTCCCTGCGCATCGTGTGGGTCAACTTCAACGATATTTAATTTTTTCTCAGCATTCCGATATAAATTTATGGATCATGAGATGTATTCAAAACAAAGTAGTTTTAGGCATCGTAAACGACTGTCGCAAGTGATTTGATAGGTCAGATTGTAAATAGCTAGATATACATATACAAAATTCCCATCACATCACGCGGGGCAACTCCAACTAACATATATAAAATAGGGTTACAAAAACTAAATCATTTAAATATAGAAATAAGATAATTTTCTTAAATTGAACTTACACTTCCAATGGTTTTCTGAACAGCAGCAACGCGTTGAAAAGACCTCTCAGACTCCAATGCTCGAACTCGTAACTTCAAATCACCTTGTTCCTGAAGTAAATTAATTAAAAAATATGATTTTTTTAAAGTTTATCAACCATGTCAACCGGTCTAAATCTACTTTATATATATTCTAATGATATATTTAGTTATTTACCAATCGCTCGATAATTCCAACAAGTTTCTCAACCCTGTTGGCTTGTCTAAATAAGTTATAGAATGCTTGTGATTGTCTATCCAGTCTCTTTCTGAAGTCCTGAAATACAAAGAATATCAATTAAATTAGTTATTTAACACCAAAAGGATAAACACAAGTATGTAGCAAATGGTTTAAATATTAAACCTTGATGACCACTTCAGCACCAGCTTCACGAAACCTTAGCAGTTCCAGAGCATAGCTAGAAACATAGAAAATACACTTTGGTCAACTTTCAGCCCTTTTGACCAGTTTCCATTCTATGCTATTTTAATTGGACCAGTTGATAAGTAAATGGATCAAATTTACACTCACGGTTTAGCGATTTCAGTGATATCAAAACGGGGATCAAGACCCTTCCCAATGCCATCTAACACTGTAACATTTAAGAAACACGAAATGAGATTTGTCACTAAAACCATAATTATTAATAGTATTTTGTATTAAGTACCTGAAAATGCTCTAACAACAAAGGTAAAAGTGGCGGGAAATCGGAATGGTTGATCTGCTGCAATAGACAATAAATCCTCCCCTGGAATTTTAAATAAATGTAATTAACAATAATATTATACTATTTTAGTAAATCATCTAATATTTGCTAAACATATATTATTATCTAATGAATGTGACACTATGCAAAAGCACATAAAGTAACATCAAACAGATATTACAGAAAGCAATGATAGAAGTGAATACCAATTGCAGCTAAACGCTGCTTTTTCTTTTCAATTTTTTCCTCTTTGGTCAGTTGTTTCTTAAATCCAAGTTCTGCAGTTGCCATCTCTCTTTCTTTTCGTTGTGCCACCAGACGTTCTTCAAAGCTGTAAATGTGTAGGTTGTATATCACCATAGGACATAGGTGATAGAATAATAAATTTATATATATATATATATATATATATATATGTAATGTAAACTAAAAAAAGGGAAACTAAGTACAGGGTTTAAAAATAACCTGTTAAGGAAGAATAGTGCAGTTCTTCTGACAGCTGTCATGTCTCCAGTAGGCACAAGAACACCCATTTGAACCATTGCTTGAAGAACCTACATCATAATACAATTATAAAAAGGTAATCTTTAATAGCAAAAAGTTGTTACATAAAATGAAACAAAGAGAATAAATCAAAGAGATCCATCTACCTTATTTGGATCTTTCTCATATACTCCATAGAAAACTTCCAACAAACCTTCTCTGATGTTCGGGCTTATGCTGCAAGAATTTTAATGCACGGTCAAGTATTATATAGCAAGTCTTGTATAATGTCAATAAAATGATTATTCATTATTACCTTCCCATCATTCCAAAATCATAAAATATCAGCCTTCCACCATTCACATCATCAACAGCTATATTACCAGGATGCTGAATCAAACAAGGAGACGACTTTAATTATATTCTGCATGTGAATTGTATATATTTAATATTTTAAGCATATAAGAGTATATTACGCTTTTTTTTCGTCCTGGTGGTTTGGCCAGAATGGCCACTTTCATCATTGTTTTAAAAACAATTTCTGCTTGGGAGACATTGTGGTTAACATTTTTTCGTAAATTTTAGAGTAAGGGTATTTTTGTAATTTAGCAAAATATATCACAAACTATAATGCTGTTAGCCAAGTGGATGAAATGGCTAAAACTTGAAACCTCAATGTCTCACAGGCAAAAAAAAATGATGAAAGTGGCAATTCCCACATGGGCAAAACTGTGTTGTACCCTATAGCTATTAACAGATTTATTTATTGTCCATTAGACATGGGGTCTTGTGATTTCACAACCAGGGTTCAAGAGACCATGAAGGTTGATGTTCTTAAGCATCATAAAATTCTTCTGCTAACTCACACATGGCAAAAAAGCATGCATGTGCCAGCTGGCATTAAAATCAAATATATATATATATATATATATGTGTGTGTATAAACTTACAGGGTCAGCATGGAAGAAACCATGAGACAGTATCTGCTCCAAATATGATTCAACAGCATACCTACCCAGCCTGTGAAACACACATAAAAAAATATGTTTTGGTTGATCCAAAGAAACCAAGAAGTGGACAAAACGATTTTTATAACTTTTTACTTGTATGTGTTGTTTCATCATTTAGTATTATCATATAACACTTACCTTTTACGATCAACACCTAATTGATCTAAAGCTTGTATCCTATTGATCTTGATTCCTGGGACATACTCCATTGTAAGAACCTACATTTGAATCAACTTAATAAGCTAAATGAACTTTTCCAAAAAATTGATCATATTCAAGATTAATATTAATATTAACCTGTGGGGTGGTGTATTCCCAATATATATTTGGGACTTTAACATACTCAAGATCTTTAAAGTTGTTTGCAAACAACTCTGCATTTGCAGCTTCTTTTGTGTAATCAATCTCCTGAAAGAAACAAATCAACACTCTTTAACAAAAACATCATATGTCAGCATAACAGTCATTTCCTAACACGTTTGGAATGGAAACACGTTACCTGGTACAAGACATTAGCACACTCGTCATAAATAGCAACCCAATCCCTTTTTGCACCATCAGATTTGGGGTCAAGTTTCTGAAGATTCTCTGCTATTACCTGAAAGATGGAAATGTTGCTACATAATGTTAATATCATAAATTAATTGAAATGTGATGTGATAAGGAAGAATAATAAAGAGTCAACTAACCCTTAGATTTTTAAGATCAATATCAAAAAGATCCTTAAGACCCGGTCTTTGTACTTTAACAACCAACTCTTGACCCTTTAATCGTGCTCGATGTACTTGACCTGCATTAGATAGAATTTAGACTTTAATTTGGATATTCACATTTACTTTCAGTTGGTGTTCATTTGTGTTCAGTTTTTACGCTTGTTTGTTTATGTTCAGTGGTCATTGTGTTCATGCACCATTTTATTTAAAATACTAACAAACAAACATGAACACGTTCATTTTCTTAACGAGCGTCGAGCGCACATAAACAAGAAATTCTGTTCATTCAACATTTGTTCGGTTAAAGTTATATAAACGAACACGAACAAAAACAACTCTCATTCGTGTGTTTTCAGTTCGTTTCATGGTTGACTAACAGTTAACATAAGTTTTGTCAATGGCATTAAAAGTTAAAATAAACTTTTGATTACCAAGACTCGCAGCAGCTATTGGCTCAAAATCAAAGTAATCAAATACTTCATTGACAGGAGCTCCAAGCTCTTCTTCAATAATGGAAACAGCAGTCTCTGATGGAAATGGAGGAACTTGATCCTTTACAATCACATATTCAAGCAAATATTTATAACTAATAAATTGAAAAAAGACATTAATAACAACTGAGACATTAACATTGTATGAGATAACATACCTGAAGTTCTGATAATTGGTCAACATATTCTTGAGCAAGAATGTCAACTCTTGTTGAAAACTGCTGCCCGATTTTGATGAATGTTGGCCCCAGTCTCAAAATACTCTCCTTTAACCATTTGGCTAGGGTTTTCCTTCTTTGAACTTTCTTCTGCTCTGTCATTCCACCTGCACACCATTTGACCATAATAATATCATCTTTTAGAGTCATCAAAAGTTTTATTTGTAACTAAAGGGAGAAAAAGAGACCATATTAATTATGCTATAAAACATGGAGAAATAAACTGTCATACAACTAGCAACTAACCGCGATATGCAAATTTCTGATTGTTGAACCAGGCTTTAAAAAGAAACGATAGAACAAAGCCCCATATTTCACAAGTCCTTTGAATGGTTGAATAAGTTTTGAACCTGTTCCATCGACCACCAGGAGCAACCGATACCTTCAAAAATGAAGTTTCTGTCAGAAGTATGAGAAATACACTAAAAAAGGGTTAACGTTAATGATAACTGTTTTAGAAATTTTAATATCATAATACACCTGAATGGTATTATACTTTGACAGATCACATTCTTAACCTCACAATTACCATTCTAAGCACTAAATATCATCACACTTGCAAGCAAGCCACTCAACAATGTATCTACAGATAAAGTTTCATTACAAAACACTGAATTGTTGCGAGAACAAAAGGAACAAGCAGAAATCGTTTAATTTTTTCTCTCAGTGGTTCATTATTTTAAAATCTATACTTTCTACATACAAATAAATGTCTATGTTATGTACGTAAAAAACTACTAAACTAACTTTGTTCATATGCTTTTTTAAACGTTCACCTACACATGTGTATGAAATGCTGGGGCGGACCTACCCTTACGGTAACTTTTTTAGTACTATTGTTATTATTATAGTGTAAAAATACCGACCGAGCGACCCTACGAGTAGACATAAAATTTCCTACCTCAACCTTGCCCTTTCCGCTCCGCTTAAACCACGCCTCCTCTTGACCGATCTCCTCAATCGTCTTCTTCTTCTTTTCACTCTTCTCGTCCACGTCATCATCTTCCCCAATTGTAACCCTAATTCCTCCATTACCATTACCGTTAACATACTTCACCAGAGTCTCATCCTCAACGGCATTATTATTATTATTATTATTATTATTATTATTATAACTTCTCCCGTTCCCTCCCAAATCAACCGTACCATCCTCCTTCTCAACCAGAACCACTTCCTCACTCCGAACCGCTCGAATCCTAATTCGAATTGGATCTCTAACAGCAGCCGTGCGATTCAGCTGATTCAACTTATGTCTGGAAACTGAGAACAGAAGCTTGTTTGATGAAACGTCTGGACGGAGGAAAGAAGAAGATGATGCAGAGCAACATGATGCTGCCATCATGTGCATGTGTTGTTGAATTATTAATTAATTAGTTGTGTAGTAGAGTGAAAGAAGAAGAAGCCATGGGAGAATGAACTCAAGTAATGTGGTGAAGGAGATGACACGTCAGCAAGGGAAGGATGAGTGGAATGCTGTGATTGGTTGCTGGGATTTTCAGCTTTTGGAGTGTGGATGCCGTTGACAAGTCAAACTAAGATTGCTCTTTTTCCTGTCTACTCTAACTCTAGTCCATGGGATTACTTTTTTATTATTTTTTATTTTTGTTGTTTTTATAACTTTAAATAGTACGTTTTTTAAATGTCTAGTTTAAAATCACCATCAATATTATATTTCTTATCTTATCATTTTATATTATTTTTAGCAGCTAGCTCTTTTTTATATTGATGAGTTTATTTTTTAAAGGTCTTTCTTGCTAAGTCAGTCCTGAAGCTGAAGTATTAAAATTAATATGAACAGCGGAGTCAAACCTGAAGTATTAAATCAATATAAACAGTTGATATAAGTCTCAATCAGATATTAAAAGTACTCTTTGATATTATTTTGTAAAAAAAAAAGTTCCATCATGTTCTCAAAGTGTTATTGATATTTTAACTTCGACCAAAGGAGATGTTAAGTCATAATATGAAATTATGGGAAAAGGTAAAAGAGACAAGACTTAGAAGAGAAGCCCATGTAACATTGAACTAGTTTGGTTAATTTCATGCGAGGGAGGTCTACAACGGAAGCGGTACACGTCTTAAGGAGAGTAATGAAAGGGTATACGGAGAAGAAGGGAGATCTACGTATGGTCTTCATTGACCTTAAAATGTAGAGGGGGTTACCAGGAGCTATATAGACTTAATTCAAAATATGCATTGGGGGGGGGGGGCTACTGTTTGGATGCTTGTAGAGGATACTAATTTCTTTCTCGTGCGATCGTTATGAATGAGTTGTCAAGGTCGATTCAAGAGTCAGTTTCGTGGTGCATGTTATTTGCTGATAAGTTTGTGTTAGTTGCAAAGACTAAACAAAGCCTCAATGTGAGGTTAGAAGGATGACCTATAGTGTTAGAAGACAAAAGGATTAGGATTAGTTGCTCCAAGACAGAGTACATCCATTGTGATTTTAGTCGTGCTAGAGACAACGAGGACTCTTAAATCACCATTGGGGTCAAATGGTCTGCAAGCAGCTAAGTTTCAAATATATAGGATTGTTTGTAGAAATGAATGGAGATATGGATAGTGATGTGGTCCACCGCATTTAGGTTGGCTGGTGTAGGTAGAGAGCAGCCACCGGGATTTTGTGTGATAGGAGGTTCCCGACTAAATGAAGGAGAAATTTCATAGGGTTGCAGTGAGACCGGCTATGCTATATGGGACAGGTTGTTGGGTCATCAAGAAAGTACAAGCGCGCAAGATTGAGGTAGCAGAGATGATGATGCGTGCTGAGGTGGATGCGTGGACACACAAGATTGGACCGAATAAGAAATGAGGTATTTAGGGAAAAACTAGGAGTGGCTAATACCTCAAAAAAAGGAAGGTACGTTGAGATGGGTTGGGCATGTAAAGAGAAGGCATGTAACGCCCGTAATGACACCAGGTAGAGCAGTGGAAACCCTCAATGGGGAGGCGAGGAGGAGTAGAGGTATGTAAGTTCCGAATTTGGATCACTACAATATGATATCAATCGAACAAGATGTTTGTGCGGAATCCGAACACCGTGGTGATTCAAGAATAATATATTAACTAGATGAAAAGAAAGCAAACACGAGATTCAGAGCACATGTATATTATAAAATCCGGGTACTTAATCCCACAATACCAAACCAATTACACTTTTAGAGAGAAATAACCAATGTGTATGACCTAACAAATGATAGAACCATAACTTATATAGGTTAGTATAAGCCACACAGGCCAAGCCCAACCTAAACCCAATACTCTTCAAGCCCACCGAAATCTATCAATAGATCGGTTAATACTAAACAAATCCGTAAACGCTATACAAAGCATAAAACACAAAATAAGTCATAACAATCTCCCCCTTGGTTTATTGATTTCCTTGATCACATCTTGCCAACAAACATGTAACATCTTCTCTTGATGCTTTGAAGATTGAATAAAATCAATACGTTTTCTTGTTGCGGTTACCAGTACGTTTGGTCTTGTATTTTCATTTGGTCCGCCAACTCGTCGATCCGGCTGGTCTCATTTTGGTCCCTAGTTTTCCTTCTTTACCAACCCCCACCCTGGTCTGGTTGTTGCTCAACCTTACGGTTTCAGCCCCATGAACCCATTTTTTGTTTGCAATCTTCTTGACCCAAGCACTTGAACCCTTCTCAGGTTCCTTTACACCCTTTACAACTGTAACATCACTGAAAATTCGAGCCAAAAATGTCAAAATTCTAAAGTTAAGGGAACAATTCTGCCAAGTTCCAAACTCAGGGGCTTAAAATATAAATTCTGATTTCCTAACCCATCGCGCTACGCGATGGATCAGAAGAGAGACCCATCGCGTACCGCGATGGGTTATCTGACACGTTGTGACACGTGGCACACAGTGGCATCGTCTTCTGCCACGTGGCAACACGTCCGCCACGTGTCGCCACGTGGCAGGCCTATACTGTGACCCAGCTAGCCTACGTCGCGGTACGCGACGGGCTAGCTAAGGAACCCATCACGTACCGCGATGGGATCCAAAATCAGGTCTATAAATAGCAGGTCCGGGCTTCCACTTTCCACACACCAAAACTCACACATATCTCTCTCTCTAACATCTCTCTACACCTCGAAGTTCGTGCCCTCGATCCACCTCGATAAGCGTGCCCAATTCCTCGTTTTCCGTGCCATACCTCGATATTAGTAGAACTCCCCGACGACATTCCAAACAAAAAGGTGGTGTTGTTTCTACATCCCAATGATCATCTCGAAGAACGTACCGTGAAGAGTTGGTGTCTCGTTTTGCGTGTTCGAGTGAAGTGTTGATCAAGCGAGAGTTGAAAAGAGTGAAAGACGTCGAAGTGTTGCCCAACCTTTTAGGGTATTTATAAGACAACAAAGGTAGGCATAATGCCCGAATAAAATAATGATAAAATATTATAAAGGCTTAATACCCTAAGTCGAAATTATACTCGATGTCTCAAAAATAAAAAGAAATATATAATAAAGAAAAGAAAAGAAAGAAATATAAATATGTATAAATATATATGTGTGAATATATATAATTCTTTGTTATAAATATTATTTAAGTATCAAAGAGTATTCTTTAATAATAAAGAAAAGAATACGTTTCTTAAAGAAGAAGAAACGTATGGTTTTTATAAATAAACTAAAGGTTTATAATATTACTTTTTAACTAAAGGTTTTAAAGTAAAAGAGAATTGAACTAAAGGTTCGTCGAGGTAAATAAGAGTAAAGGTCTTAAGACGGATTGTATATCCGACTAACAAAAGTTATACTCGTACTATAGGTGCGAGATAGAAAGGGAAAGACCCACGGACGGTGTTTGAAGCCGATCCCAAAAAAAAGGTGAATACGCCCCAATTTTACAAACTTGTTTTTAAATGAGTAAACTTGTTATATGAAAAACTTTACATGAGACTAAGTGTCTCTAAAAACATTGTAGATAAGAGTATAAGCCTAGCCCTCAGGCTGTAGTATACGTTTGTCTGGATCCTTACATATGTGGTAATTAAATGCGGTGGACACATCGCACCACGCTTGGTCACGACCTCCAGCCACGATGGGCCGGACCTAAGTACGTTCGAGTGAGACTGACCATGTGTATATTTATGGTACCTAAGTTATGTCGAAACGCTGCGGTGTTTTGCTGAGATGACCTAGTGTAGAGACTCGAATTTATAATGATATTGTTTTAACTAGATTATTCCTAAGCCAAGATGGGCCGAGGCTTACGTGGTCTTGAGGGGTGATCTAGTAAAGAAAAATATTTTCGCGTCAGCATATTCACCAGCATTCGTTGCTGACGTATTTTCTAATATTTTGCAGGTAACCAAGAATAAAGCTTGAAGAACGAAGGGCTCAAGAATCCGATGGCTTGGATATTTTTGTTTAAATATTAAAAATATGATGCTTTTGTAAAACATATAAACAAGTAAAAACTTAAACGAGACTTTTGTCTTGTCTTTTGTATTGTAAATATTTGACAACTTTGATCCTTATATTTTTATAAGTATTCCGCTAATAACCGTAACTCTGGTTTATATACAAACATGGTACCAACTGTGGGTCGCACTCCTAGGCCTAAGATGGGGGTGTGACAGGTTGGTATAAGAGCCATCGATCTTAGCGAATTGGGTATCATAAAACAATACCCAAGCTTCGATCCAAGCATAGGAAAATATTTTACTTGTTTATTTGATTAGGGATAAGATTGGCTGGTAACCCTTTCTTTCCCTCTCCACATTCTAAACCACCTTTCGAAGATGCCTTTCGAGAAATTAATGGAGTATTATGATAATGAAGCAAGAAGAGCAAAGAAATATTACAAATTTCCAAGAGGCGTCATGAGCAAAGATTACTATGAATCATTCTTCAATTCCGATGAGGATTACAATCAAACCAAGCCTTACCAATACCCCGACAATGAGCAAAGTCCATTTTACCACCCAGACAATATGCCACATCAAGTATACCAAGCACCAAGACACTCCAGCTACCATCCATCAAGCTTACCCATGTACCAACCATCCAAAGTACCAACGTATCATCCTTCCGAGATTCCTACCTATCAACCAACCGAGGTCCCGCCATATTACCCATCTGGAGGCTCAACACATTTACCACCGAATCCTCACCCTTCATACGCTTTCCTCTCCAATCGACCAATCAAGAAGGAACCACGATCTCCCTCATTCGGCTGGATGCAATGCCACTCAGATCAGCGAAGGTGGCATACTGGAACTTCTACCATGAACTCGGCCGACTCACGTCTCAACAATGAGGGACCATCTCGCAAGACCAAGATGAGGGTAACAATGCCATACGAGAAGATTCACGTGCCTGCAATGACAGAAGAGGAACCAGACCCTGAGGAAGAATATCCTGACAATCCAAATGAAGCAACCACACCGGTGGAAGAGCCATTCTCTCACCCAAGCTATGGTTCTGTTGATCCATTCATGCAATTTCTTCAAGAACTCAAGGGTCAAGCATCATCAAGTTTCCTACCCTATGAAGGCAATATTCCCTCGATTGAAGATCAAGCAAAAGAAATCCAAGAGTAGAATGAGGCTGCCGATGCTTTCTTCAACTATCAATCCGATGTGACTGCTTCTCCATATCCGGATCCGAGGAATCATTTCGACGTTGTCATGATGGGGTACCATGATCCACCACCTCGCTACAGTTATCCCAATGACATTCCTCAGTCACAGGAGGAACATCTTGACCGAGCCCTACATGAGACGGATGAATTGAGGAAGAAGTTAGCTATAGACAGAAAGAAAAAGAAGAAGATAGGAGAGACGCTTCTTCGAAAATGCAACAAGCTAACCAAACTGGTGAAGAAATTCAAGAAGGATTAAGAGGATGGTGATGATAGCGTGTTTTCAAAGAATGAAGTTTATGTGTTAATGTAATGTTATGTGTTAATTGATGTATGGATAGGAATATATATAGACATCGAGTATGGATGTATATATAAATCTATGTGTTGTAATAATCCATGTATATACCTTGTATGGTACATGCATATGTTGAATAGAGGAATGTTCATGTACATATTAATGTTAACATGAGAATGTAGGAATCAATACCAATTTAAAAAAAATGAGAACGTAAGAAACAATACCAACTACAATAGCAATCTACATAAACAATTATTTATAATAACAAAGATAAAAACCTAAAAATTACAACAAAAAGAATCAAAATCAAGAACAAAACAATAACAACAAATACTTATAACAGCAAAAAAAAAAAATCTAATAATAACAAAATATAAATCAGCAAATACTTTTAACGTCTCAGTCTCATAATCAAAAATTAGCAAATACGAACAAAAATAACAGCAAACACCTATAAAAATAAAACTAATAATAACAACAAATTAGTTCTCATTGTTTTCATGTTAAAAATAAAATGTATTTGATCCTGTTAATAAATAAAAACTTGTGTTAATAAGAGAAAATTCATTAAATTTCAGATTTAAAGAATAAAAAGAAAAGATAAAAATGTCTCAACAAAGTAACAACATTGAGAAAGCCCGAAAAGAAAAAGAAATAAAAGACAAGGGGAAAGACCCCGAGAACGAACAAGAGGAACCTATTCCTAATAAGTATATGAATCAAATACAAAAGATGATAAAAGATGCGGTTAGGGAAGAATCTATGGCGAGATCCCAATCTAGGCAATCCAAACATTCCCAATCCGTTAATCCTTCGCAAAAATCTGTTAAGTCCCGTCCGAAACCGTCTCATATCGAAGAAAGTGTCCATGAGTCAAATGCCGATGGAGGTGTTAGGCACGAATTTAAGAAACTCATGATCGGTGGATGTTCGTTTAAGGATTTCAAATATTATGGACCGAAAGAATTCCATGGTGACAAAGGAGCCATCACGACCGTGAGGTGGCTTGAGGAAATGAAGACAATAGTGATAACAAGCAAATGTTCTGATGAAGAGAAGATTCAATATTCTGCCCTCATGTTTAAAGGCGAAGCGCTCGAGTGGTGGAATACGATGATCATGAGTAAAGGAAGGGAAGTGTTATACAACATGTCATTGAATGAGTTTAAGGAGCTATTAATGGCAAAGTTTTGTCCGATGCACGAGACGGACCAAATTCAAACCAAATTCTTAAATCACAAGGTTGTTGGAACAAACCTTCGTGAGTACAACACGAAATTCCACGAATACTGTCGTTTGGTTCCCCAGCTGGTTACCCCTGAATCCAGCAAAGTTACAGGTTATATATGGGGACTACCACGAGAAATTCATGATATGGTGAGGTCACACTTACCATAAACCGCTGACTCCGCGATGGAGTTGGCTGGTTACTTGATGGGCGGAATGATCCGCAACAAAGAGGAGGATAAGAAGGTTGTAACAACACACGACTCGAGGAAAGGAGGGGACACCCGTTTCAAGGGTAAGGGAATTGACCAACGAAGGTATGGCTTCAACCCCAGCATTCCGCAATGCAAATTTTGTAAGAAGTATCATAGGGGTAAATGCAATTTCATTCCATGAGTCTGTGAGTCATGCCAAAGACCAGGCCACGCTACGACGGATTGTTGGAAGAAGAAGATGACCTGCTACAACTGCAAAGAAATGGGACATCTTAGCTTTGAATGCCTCAAGAACAAGCCCGCAACTGGTGGTGCGGGTGGTAGCGGTCAAAAGAATGAGCCCAAGAAGGGCAATGCAAGAGTCTTCGTCCTAGACACAAAGAAAGCAGCCGACATGCCGGAAACTATTACCGGTACGTTCCTAGTTAACAACGCTTATGCTAGAGTCTTGTTTGATTCAGGAGCCAACTTAAGTTTTATAGATTATAACTTTTATAGTCTATTAAATGAACCTTTAATCAAACTTAATAAAACTCTAAGCGTTGAAACCGCTAGTGGCGAAATTGTTAAAATCTCCGAAGCTCTAGAAAACGGAAAAATCTTATTAGCCGGTTACGTTTTGCCTATCCAATTGCTACCTATGACTCTTGCGGGTTTTGATATTGTATTGGGTATGGATTGGTTATCCAACAACCATGCTCGTATCCTTTGCAATAGCAAAACTGTTGAACTTCGAGCCCCTGACAAACGAACCATTCGAATAGAAGGGCATAAAGACGCTGGCCAAGTTAGCCTAATCTCCATGATAAGGGCTAACAAATATTTAAATTAAGGATGCTTAGAATTCACGGACTACGTCACCGAAGATTCTAAACCCAAGGAAATCAAAGACGTTCCTGTTGTTTCTGACTATGCCGATGTCTTTCCCGACGAACTTCCTGGAATCCCTCCCGATCGTGAAGTAGAGTTTAGGATCGATCTTATTTCTGGTACTGCTCTGATTGCCAAAGCTCTGTATCACCTTGCACCAACTGAAATGAAAGAGTTAAAGAAGCAAATTGACGAGCTTCTCGAGAAAGGCTTCATACGACCAAGTTCATCAGCATGGGGAGCGCCGATACTTTTCGTCAAAAAGAAGGATGGATCCATGCGTATGTGCATCGACTACCGAGCTCTCAACAAATTTACAATCAAGAATCGTTATCCACTCCCTCGAATCGATGATCTATTTGACCAACTCCAAGGTGCTAGCTTCTTTTCTAAAATCGATCTTCGTTCCGGCTATCACCAACTCAAAGTTCAATCCGAAGATATCCCGAAAACCGCATTACGAACAAGGTATGGACATTATGAGTTCATGGTCATGCCGTTTGGAGTTACTAATGCGCCAACTACGTTCATGGACATGATGAATCGAATGTGTAAGCATTACTTGGATAAATTTGTTATCGTTTTCATCGACAACATACTTATTTATTCTAAGTCTAAGGATGATCATGAAGTTCACCTTCAAACATTACTTGAAATTCTTAGTACCGAGAAGTTGTACGCCAAGTTCTCGAAATACGAGTTCTGGTTGCACGAGGTACAATTTCTTGGTCACATCATCAATGTTAATGGTATTCAAGTGGACCCCGCTAAGATTGAAGCTATCTCTAAGAGGGAGGTCCCAAAGTCGCCAACCGAGATTCGAAGTTTCTTGGCGGCCGGCTACTATTGAAGGTTCATTGAAAACTTCTCTTGAATCACTGTTCCCTTAAGTTCTTTGACTCGTAAAAATATCAAGTATCAATGTACTCAAACAAAAACTTACTCAAGCACCGATACTGGCCTTGCCAGAAGGTACCGAAGACTTCGTTGTCTTTAGTGATGCATCTCATTCCGGTTTGGGATGTGTACTAATGCAGCGAAAGAAAGTAATCGCTTACGCCTCTCGTCAACTCAAGTGCACGAAAAGAATTATACAACTCACGACCTAGAGTTAGGTGCCATAATCTTTGCACTAAAGATATGGAGGCACTATCTCTATGGAGTAAGATTTACCGTGTACACTAATCATAAAAGCTTAAAGCACATCTTCGACCAAAAAGAGCTTAACATGCGCCAACGACGCTGGATGGAAACTCTTAACGATTACGTCTGCTAGATCATTTATCATGAAGGCAAAGCCAACGTTGTGGCTGATGCCTTGAGTCGTAAAGAGCACGAAATGCCAAAAAGAATCCGAGCGTTAAGGCTAGAACTTCAAACTGATCTCATTGACCAAATCAAATCTGCCCAAACTCAAGCGATCAATGAAAACCAAATCTCCGACGAAAAACGTAACGGTACCATTGATTCGCTAGTCAAAGGTGACGATGGTACTCTTAGAATGGGAAACCGGATTTGGGTACCAATCGTTGGGGACTTGCGTGAGAAAATCATAAAGAAGCCCATAAGTCCAAATACATGATGCACCTCGGTAGTGATAAAGAAATACCCCCACTTATTTTTATGAAGCAGTCTCGAGGACGAGATTTATTTCAAGGTGGGGAGGATGTAACATCACGGAAAATTCGAGCCAAAAATGTCAAAATTCTAAAGTTAAGGGACCAATTCTACCAAGTTCCAAACTCAAGGGCTTAAAATATAAATTCTAATTTCCTGACCCATCGCGCTACGCGATGGATCAGAAGAGAGACCCATCGCGTACCGCGATGGGTTATCTAACACGTTGTGACACGTGTGCCACGTGGCACACGGTGGCATCGTTTGCCGCCACGTGTCACCACGTGGCAGGCCTATACTGTAACTCAGCTAGCCAACGTCGCAGTACACGACGGTCTAGCCAAGGAACCCATCGCGTACCACGATTGTCACACCCCGACCAAAGGCGGATTATACATCGGGGCGCCACATTTTGTTTCATTACCCGTGACACTATTGGGTGTCAATATTTATTAATACACATTTATCGCGCGCGCGCAGCGCAACACAAGATAACATAAATCAACAAAAATCATTATATAATAAAGCAAAGTATTCGATCAACATAAACTTGTCTTGATACATTTTAATCTAGGTCCAAAATAAAAGAAAACTTCCTACGTGTCCACAAGCTCCAAAACAGCTACTGCAAACCTGAACATGTGTTAAAATAAACGTCAAACACTTGCGTGTTGGTGAGAAATCAAGTTTAATGCAATACAGTAAAATCTGCGCGCAACACGTGTATGTCTAGAGTTTAGCAAGGGTGTAATCAGATTGTGATCAAGCCTAAGATAGATCATAGCTCATAGTTCAATCCGTGCTCCCAATTGAGCACAAAAACGAGAAAACATACTGTGCAAGTGTAAACAAAGAAAACCGTAAACGATTGGTCTCCCGTGTTCATCCAATGGATCCATGAAAACTTCGGAATAGGCCGAACAAAGCGGTTAATGATACACACATACAAATAACAGCCAAGTAAACATCCTCAACACATGGGACACTGCGCGACTAAAGTTCATAAACAGTTTAAGACTCTAAGTATGTATAAACACATGAACATCCCAAAACATTAAAAATAAAAAGGGATTAGGTACGAGATAACTCACATGATAAACGGTGCGATGAAGATAAATAAAGCAAGAACCAAACAAGCAAGTTAACCTATAAGTAAAGATTATCGGTTTAACGATTGGTTTTAGTGTCTTGATTATAACTAACCATAGGTAATATGCATCGAGTTACTTAAACAAATTATAAACATTTACTAACCGAGATCTGGGCAGAAAAGAAGAGAGAAAAACAGAGGCAAGGAAAGCTGGAGTTATGTTGACGGCTACGCTGCGAAGGTCTTCAGCAGGGAGAAGGAGAAGAGATTAAGTGTCTGCGTGTGAAATGTTAAAGAAAGGCTGGGTATAAATAGGCAAACCCTAGGGAACACAATCCTGGAAAAAGGGGAAGATATCACACCAAATCTAAGCAAAAGATATGGCAGCAGGAAAAGGGGGAAAAAGCTGTCAGGTTACTGTTCACAGCACATGGGATATGTCAGGCAAACACTGTTCAAGGTAAGGAAAAGAAGATCTCAAAAGATATTGTCAGTCACCTTTTTCTGTCAACCAATAGGATTGATGCGCATGCTGCGCCGAAAGCAACTTTTCAGACAAAGCAAGTTAGGTCAACAGCACAAAAGATACGATATCACCAAAGGTAAACGGCTGGATAAATCAAGATAAAAGACACAAGACTTAGCGCGAGAAAGCTGAGTGCGTGAGCGCGAAGGCACACACAGAAGGCTGTCACAGACAAACCTTAGCGCGTTGCGGGAAGAACCACAAATCCTTAGCGCGTCGCGGAACGAACTGAAATCCTTAGCGCGTCGCGGAACGAACATAAATCCTTAGCGCGTCGCGGGAAGAACATAAATCCTTAGCGCGTCGCGGGAAGAATTACAATTCTTAGCGCGCTGCGAGAACTACAAATTCACAGCGTGTCGCGGGAGGATCTACAATCCTTAGCGCGTCGCGCGGAGAAGTATCATTCTTAGCGCGCCGCGGGAAGAACTATAGTTCCTAGCGCGTAGCGCAGGAACAGTCAATCTTCACGCAGGCTTCCTTGTAAGGAGTTTAGCGCGTGGAGCTGCGCAGACATCCTTAGGCGGGAAGAGCCAAAAGACAAGCAAGGAGTTAAGAGAAAAAGGGGTTCAAGGCTCAAGGGTTAAACAAAAGGGGGGGGATGGCAAGAGAAAAGGAGGCAGGACGGCGGAAAGAAAAGAGAAGGAGAGGAAGGAGAGGCGGAAGGAACATTTTAATAATATATATATACATAAAGATTTATTAAAGGTTAGATTTATAAAGATTATAATTAATTTTTAAATCATAAAAAGAATCGGATCAGAAAACGGGTATCTGGGTCGGGTCGGATTCGGGCAGATGTTACAGTCTCCCCTACTTTAAGAAATTTCGTCCCGAAATTTATCTCGAAGTAGGATGCGCAAAGAAAAGGTATGGGGATAAGGTCGATCAAAATCGTTTTCATTAAGGTTAAGCGTGCAAACCATGATTTTATTAAAATAGTTTCGCCATTAGCCAATTCAACAAGAAGTTTTCCTTAAGCAAAATGCGCGGTCGCGCGAGCTTCTGCTCAAACGCGCGAGAAATAAAACTATCGGCACCAGTAACAAAAAGTATAGATGCATAATAAAAAAAAATGTACCATTAACTACGTCAATAAATCGCTTGCGCTCGGTGCGCGGTTATAAGTTTGTTAGCGCGTTACTTGGTTCAAAATTTGGTTCACCGGATTCGCTTGAGTAATCTGGACTTGTAGCCTCGGGCACGCGTTCCGGAAATGACTGGGATCACCGCAGTTAAAGCACGATCTTGGTTGGGGATTCTGGTATGTTGGTTGTGGGTTCTGCGGGTAGGTTGGTGGTGTTTGCACAATTGGGTTGGCGGGAGGGACTCTACAGTACTCAGCAGAGTGACCAGCGCGGCCACATTGGTTACATTGCCTACACGAGGCTTGAGTTGGGTGATGAAATTTACAGGTTGGGCAGAAGGGCTGATTTCCTGTGTAGGGTTTCTTAGTTGGCGGGGCAGGAAGTGCAGGATTAGTTAAGGCATAGTTATGGACTACAGGGGGAGTTGGGTAGGTAGACAGTGGGTTAGGCGCATATACTGGAGGTTGGTAAAGGGGTTGCTGGACGAGTGGGTTAGTAAGCGCGTAAGCTTGATGATTGGTTTTGCGCCTTCGTTTATGGTTTGAGGGTTCTGGCTTGGTTTCTGATGGTTCTGGGTCAGTCTGGGTGGGTTTGGTCTTTTTAGTTCCCCGCAGGAACAGGGTTCCTGCTCTGACATGGTTGTCGCTGAGCACAGCGGCCAACTCGATGGCGTCAGAGAGGGTTACTGGGTTTCTCGCCCATACCGAATCTTGAATTTCCATGGGAAGACCCCCAAGAAATTTTTCGATGGCTCGGCGGGAAGGGGTAACAAGGTGAGGGACAAGCAAACTTAGTTCGTGGAAGCGCGTCGCGTACTCACGCGCTTCGCCACTGTACTGCTTCAAGTTCCAGAATTCCTCTTCGAGGCGCTTGACTTCGTTGGGAGGGCAGAATTCTCGCGTCAGAAGTTCCTTGAATTCCTCCCAGAGCATGCTAGAAGCAACCTCTGCGCCACGCGCATGAGTTACTCCGTTCCACCAAGTAAGCGCTCTAGATTCCAGGACACTTGAGGCGTATAAGGTTCGCTGGTTTGGAGGGCAATGGGTATGGAGAAAAGTGTTTTCAATTTTCTCGAGCCACTGGAGCATTATGGTGGCTCCTTCGAGACCTGTGAACTTTGGAGGTTTACCCGCATGAAAGGATTTAATATTGTAACCAGAGTGGTTGATATTGTTTTGGTTTAAGGCTTGGGCTATCGCGGCGGCCATTTCCTGGGAACGTTGCTGCCTACGTCTGCGCGCGGCTTCTCTCCTTTGATGACGAGCTGATAGTGGAGGCATTCTATAAAAGTTCTAGTTTTAGTTAATATCATGTTATGAGAAACCGTTTTAGCGCAAAGTATAACCTTATTAAAGCTTGTTTCGCGAAGCTAGTTGCTAACAAAAGTTAAGGTAAAGTAAATGACTTTATATGCAGACTTAATGAAGGTAACAAATTCGAATCGAGAATCGACAATTCATGTATCACCATGACCTTCCGAATTCTTAATTTAAAAAAAAAAAAATATACGAGCAAACGGGTATTGGAGATTGACGATTCATGTATCACCATGACTTTTCAATCCTCAATATAAAATATACAAGTAATATGCATTGGAGATTGACAATTCATGTATCACCATGACTTTTCACTCTTCAACTTAAAAATAATAAAGTAAATGGGAATTGAAAGTCAACTATTCATGTATCACCATGACTTCTCGGATTTTCAATTCCAACAAACGATCATAAATAAAAATCGAAAGATCGCGGAATAAAACATAACATCATATACTGCGCAGGCGTGAGCATATTTGTAAATAACGAGTAATTAACAATAAGCGCGCAAACACGAGATTTCTCTCATGCGCGAGAGGGGACTTAAGTTTTCTAGGTCGTTACGTCTAACCACCTATCCTAAAGTCAACGAGCTCTGATACCAATCTGTCACACCCCGACCAAAGGCGGATTATACATCGGGGCGCCACATTTTGTTTCATTACCCGTGACACTATTGGGTGTCAATATTTATTAATACACATTTATCGCGCGCGCGCAGCGCAACACAAGATAACATAAATCAACAAAAATCATTATATAATAAAGCAAAGTATTCGATCAACATAAACTTGTCTTGATACATTTTAATCTAGGTCCAAAATAAAAGAAAACTTCCTACGTGTCCACAAGCTCCAAAACAGCTACTGCAAACCTGAACATGTGTTAAAATAAACGTCAAACACTTGCGTGTTGGTGAGAAATCAAGTTTAATGCAATACAGTAAAATCTGCGCGCAACACGTGTATGTCTAGAGTTTAGCAAGGGTGTAATCAGATTGTGATCAAGCCTAAGATAGATCATAGCTCATAGTTCAATCCGTGCTCCCAATTGAGCACAAAAACGAGAAAACATACTGTGCAAGTGTAAACAAAGAAAACCGTAAACGATTGGTCTCCCGTGTTCATCCAATGGATCCATGAAAACTTCGGAATAGGCCGAACAAAGCGGTTAATGATACACACATACAAATAACAGCCAAGTAAACATCCTCAACACATGGGACACTGCGCGACTAAAGTTCATAAACAGTTTAAGACTCTAAGTATGTATAAACACATGAACATCCCAAAACATTAAAAATAAAAAGGGATTAGGTACGAGATAACTCACATGATAAACGGTGCGATGAAGATAAATAAAGCAAGAACCAAACAAGCAAGTTAACCTATAAGTAAAGATTATCGGTTTAACGATTGGTTTTAGTGTCTTGATTATAACTAACCATAGGTAATATGCATCGAGTTACTTAAACAAATTATAAACATTTACTAACCGAGATCTGGGCAGAAAAGAAGAGAGAAAAACAGAGGCAAGGAGAGCTGGAGTTATGTTGACGGCTACGCTGCGAAGGTCTTCAGCAGGGAGAAGGAGAAGAGATTAAGTGTCTGCGTGTGAAATGTTAAAGAAAGGCTGGGTATAAATAGGCAAACCCTAGGGAACACAATCCTGGAAAAAGGGGAAGATATCACACCAAATCTAAGCAAAAGATATGGCAGCAGGAAAAGGGGGAAAAAGCTGTCAGGTTACTGTTCACAGCACATGGGATATGTCAGGCAAACACTGTTCAAGGTAAGGAAAAGAAGATCTCAAAAGATATTGTCAGTCACCTTTTTCTGTCAACCAATAGGATTGATGCGCATGCTGCGCCGAAAGCAACTTTTCAGACAAAGCAAGTTAGGTCAACAGCACAAAAGATACGATATCACCAAAGGTAAACGGCTGGATAAATCAAGATAAAAGACACAAGACTTAGCGCGAGAAAGCTGAGTGCGTGAGCGCGAAGGCACACACAGAAGGCTGTCACAGACAAACCTTAGCGCGTTGCGGGAAGAACCACAAATCCTTAGCGCGTCGCGGAACGAACTGAAATCCTTAGCGCGTCGCGGAACGAACATAAATCCTTAGCGCGTCGCGGGAAGAACATAAATCCTTAGCGCGTCGCGGGAAGAATTACAATTCTTAGCGCGCTGCGAGAACTACAAATTCACAGCGTGTCGCGGGAGGATCTACAATCCTTAGCGCGTCGCGCGGAGAAGTATCATTCTTAGCGCGCCGCGGGAAGAACTATAGTTCCTAGCGCGTAGCGCAGGAACAGTCAATCTTCACGCAGGCTTCCTTGTAAGGAGTTTAGCGCGTGGAGCTGCGCAGACATCCTTAGGCGGGAAGAGCCAAAAGACAAGCAAGGAGTTAAGAGAAAAAGGGGTTCAAGGCTCAAGGGTTAAACAAAAGGGGGGGGATGGCAAGAGAAAAGGAGGCGGGACGGCGGAAAGAAAAGAGAAGGAGAGGAAGGAGAGGCGGAAGGAACATTTTAAAAATATATATATACATAAAGATTTATTAAAGGTTAGATTTATAAAGATTATAATTAATTTTTAAATCATAAAAAGAATCGGATCAGAAAACGGGTATCTGGGTCGGGTCGGATTCGGGCAGATGTTACAACGATGAAATCCAAAATCAGGTCTATAAATAGCAGGTCCGAGCTTCCACTTTCCACACACCAAAATTCACAAATATCTCTCTCTCTATAACATCTCTCTACACCTAGAAGTTCGTGCCCTCGATCCACCTTGATAAGCGTGCCCAATTCCTCGTTTTCTGTGCCATACCTCGATATTAGTACCACTCCCCGACGACATTCCAAACAAAAAGGTGGTGCTGTTTCTACATCCCGACGATCATCTCGAAGAATGTGCCGTGAAGAGTTGGTGTCTCGTTTTGCGTGTTCGAGTGAAGTGTTGATCAAGCGAGAGCTGAAAAGAGTGAAAGAGGTCGAAGTGTTGCCCATCCTTTTAGGGTATTTATAAGCCGACAAAGGTAGGCATAATGCCCGAATAAAATAATAATAAAATATTATAAAGGCTTAATACCCTAAGTCGAAATTATACTCGATGTCTCAAAAATAAAAAGAAATATATAATAAAGAAAAGAAAAGAAAGAAATATAAATATGTATAAATATATATGTGTGAATATATATATATATATATATATATATATATATATATATATATATAATTCTTTGTTATAAATATTATTTAAGTAATAAAGAGTATTCTTAAATAATAAAGAAAAGAATACGTTTCTTAAAGAAGAAGAAACGTAGGGTTTTTATAAATATACTAAAGATTTATAATATTACTTACTAAATGTTTTAAAGTAAAAGAGAATTGAACTAAAGGTTTATCGAGGTAAATAAGACTAAAGGTCTTAAGCCGGATTGTATATTTGACTAACAAAAGTTATACTCGTACTATAGGTGCGAGATAGCAAGGGAAAGACCCACGGACGGTGTTTGAAGCCGATCCCAAACAAATGGTGAATACGCCCCACTTTTACAAACTTGTTTTTAAATGAGTCAACTTGTTATATGAAAAACTTTACATGAGACTAAGTGTCTCTAAAAACATTGTAAATAAGAGTATAAGCCTAGCCCTCAGGCTGTAGTATACGTTTGTCTGGATCCTTACATATGTGGTAACTAAATGCGATGGGCACATCGCACCACGCTTGGTCACGACCTCCAGCCACGATGGGCCGGACCTAAGTACGTTCGAGTGAGACTGACCATGTGTATATTTATGGTACCTAAGTTATGTCGAAACGCTGCGGTGTTTTGCTGAGGTGACCTAGTGTAGACACTCGAATTTATAATGATATTGTTTTAACTAGATTATTCCTAAGCCAAGATGGGCCGAGGCTTACATGGTCTCGAGGGGTGATCTAGTAAAGAAAAATATTTTCGCGTCAGCATATTCACCAGCATTCGTTGCTGACGTATTTTCTAATATATTGCGGGTAACCAAGAATAAAGCTTGAAGAACGAAGGGCTCAAGAATCCGATGGCTCGGATATTTTTGTTTAAATATTAAAATATGATGCTTTTTTAAAACATATAAACAAGTAAAAACTTAAACGAGACTTTTGTCTCGTCTTTTGTATTGTAAATATTTGACAACTTTGATCCTTATATTTTTATAAGTCTTCCGCTAATAACCGTAACTCTGATTTATATACAAACTTGGTACCAACTGTGGGTCACACTCCTAGGCCTAAGATGGGGGCGTGACAACAACCCATGTTGATGTTGAACATGCTATCTTCTTGGAGTTCTTTCTTATTGCTTGTATTTTCATTGCGCTTTTAGAAATCCCACAAAATGATAACTGTCGTTCCTCTTGATGTCATCTTATATTCAAAAAGAATCATCCAAAACTTTAAATAGAAACCCTCATCTGTAACAAACAATCAATGAAACACTAGATTACATTCATCATATAAGGTTCTCGGTCAGCCACAACTAATTTCGCTCAACCAAAAACCAAGAATCATTAACATGCAAGAGTTCTTGGTTTCTAAATCAGTTTTAAAATTTCAGAAAATCAAACTGAAACCTTATGCAATTAGGAAACATGACACTAATCATGTCAATAAAGCAATAACTTGAGCTTTAGTGACTTCGATGAAGAACCAATAACCTTTAACGATGTATGAAGAATATAAAGGTGAGGATGAGGAACCGAAAACTTATATCGGAACATAGTGAATATGAAGATGATGATAGAACGTGAGTATAAAAATGATGATAAATAGACGAAAACATATATAGAGGATTATAGAATCTCTAGAGACTTTGGTTTTAGAGAGAGTGATTTTGATTTTGAAAGATTGATTTGACACTTAAACTTCTCAAAAAATCTTTAAATCATGAGTAATTATTCAAGAGTCGAAAATAGATCTTTAGAGATCTCGGTTAATGTGGCCATATAGATGGTAAGCAACCATTAAAAAAATTCAACAATTTAAACCTTGTAACAAAACAATTCCCATAACACACCTGCTTCGATGATAAGGTTTTAAAAGAAAAAAAAATAATAAAAAAAATAAAAATAAACTCAAAACAAAAGCTTTAACTTTTTAACAAACACAAGTATTTTACAACTTGTTGACTTTTTGGGATCAACTGTTCGAGGTTCAATCAAGAAATACTTTTCAGCACACACATACTTTGTAAGATTTGGTCCATTGTCGGTATTGTTGTCCACTTAAACCCATGCCCTTAAGACTTAATTAGGTATTGTTTGTTTTTTAAGACAAAAACTGTTTGAAATCTGATTTCATGTCTGCAACTGAAGATGTGGTCTGAAGGTTTGTAATCTGATAATATAATACAGTTTGTTTTATAAAATGGATATCGTCTACATAAGCTGAAAATTAGTTACCTATCATACATATCACAATAGATAAAAATCATTTAACGTCTATAGACTGCTAAAATAATTTGTGGTGGTGTACGAACTGTAGAAGCGAGTGGTGGTAGACGATTGTGGTAGGCGGTGAACGGTGGTGGTGGACGATGGGTGGTGGTGATGGACGGTTGTGGTGGGTGGTGGTAGTGGATGGTGGGTGGTGGTGGTGATAAACAGTGGTGGTGGGTGGTGGCGAACGCTGGATGGTTGTGGTGGGTGGTGGATGATGGTTTTGACATACTGTGGGTGGTGGGTGGTGGTAGGGGTTGTGGCCGACTGTGGGTGGTGGTGGTAATAGACGATGGTGGTGGTGGGTGGTTGATAGTGTTGGTCGCGAACGGTGGGTGGTGGTGGTGGATGACGGACGGCGGAGGAGTGGTGTATGGTGGTGGTGGTAGACAATGGGTGGTGGTAGTGGAAGGTGGTTGTGGCCGACAGTGGGTGGTGGTGGTGATGGACGGTGATGATGGTGGGTGGTTGACGGTGTTGGTGGCGAACGGTGGGTGGTGGTGGTGGACGGTGGTGGTGGCGGACGATGGGTGGTGGTGGTGAGTGGTCGATGGTGGTGGTGGCAGATAGTAGGTGGTGGTAGTGGATGGTGGTTGTGGCCGACGGTGGGTGGTGGTGGTGATGGACTGTGGTAGTGGTGGGTGGTTGACGGTGTTGGTGGCGAACGGTGGGTGGTGGTGGTGGCGCACGGTAGGTGGTGGTGGTGTTGGACATTGGGTGTTGGCAGAATATTAAGAAGTGTGAAGAAGGTGGATATTAGCTTATTTTTTAAGACTATAAAAACAGTTTTCATATATATATATTTTTAAAACAAACTATCTTCAGATGCTTATGTCTGCGCGCCCGCAGACATAAGCCCATTGCAGATCTTTTAAGTAAAACCAAACAGATGCTTAGTGAGATAAGACCATACACAATTTAGGTTTATATGATCTAGTGAGACCCACACTTAAAAGCTTAGAATCCACTTCGCAAAGTTTCATTTATAGTTTTACCGGATCGAGTCACCCTAACTTGACTCCAACCCCCTGATGCTGGCCAAAATCTTTTTGATGAAAGAGCATTTATTAACTTTTATACCAACTTTGGAATATTTTTCAAAATCAAACATTAAGGTTGAACGTTAGACTTACATGTGATGTGCGAAAATATATATATATATAAATAAAACACAAGTCGCATCTAAGCTTTAAAAACCAAACAATCTATCCTAGTTCACACAAACGGCAAGTGTACCAGTCGCGTATAGCACAGATGAGGAAAGTCCGGATATCGAACTCGAAGACACGTGAAAACGTTTATAATCACTAAACTCTAACCAAGACTCACCAAAATATTTAATTGATTTTTTTAGATTTAATTTAACTACTTAACTTAACTAAATGAAAACTTTTGACAAAACTTCGGAAACTTTGACTGCAGTGATAAAAACGTCTACCTAGGTAAGAATCATATTAAAGGAGATGACAAGACAATGGATTAAAAACTCTCACGACACCGGTTCTAGAGGATGACACAACTAAGGTTCGCTCAAGAAGGTCAGATCACCTCTCGGTCTCACTAACAAACTCTAACTTATCTTAGTTGATTTTAAGAACAAACCGGGAAAAGAAATTATTAACGTGTTCTAATGCCGACTCACCTCTCGGTCTCACCGACACACTAGCCTAATGGAAACGAATACTACGCAACCAAGGATAGATGAACAATTCAACTTAACTTAAACTAGACCAACTAATCGCTCAAACACCCAAATCCGATAAGAACAAAACCCGCTCTCACGCGATCTTAATTCTAACAAGTAAAAGTAATGAGACGAGTTTACTTCTTATCACCTCTCGGTCTCTAAGAAGGTGTTTCACAACTGATTTTATCTAATTAATTTACCCACTTATCCCTACGGTTGTACTTCCCGCAAATAAACCCTAAACACAAAGTAAAGAGCCTTAAACATGCAACAACTAATCAAAACCGATTCAATTAATTAAAGCACGAGGTTATTAGGTATAATCAAACAAAACACAGCCACTAAACACAATCTAATTTACTGTTAAATCAAACTTTACATTAACAATTTAAGCCATGATCATTAACAATCCATATTACTAGTCAAAACCTAACAATATTCATCAAACCTAGGTAGAACAAACAAGATTAGCTACTCATTAAGTTTGGACAGCCATTAACATTCAAGTAAGTCATCATAAACATCAACATAAACATAATAAAACTCATTCAAAATCCAAGAATAACTAAATCAAAGTCAAACAATCAATTACTTGCAAAACAATCCAAAGAAAAAGATCAATTCAACTAGTTAGGGTTCTTGAACAAGAAACAAAGTTTAAAGATGATTACTTAAGGTTTATGAGCTGAGTTTATGGATTTATAAGACCTTTAGCTGCTGTATAAAACCCTCCTTGGTGTTCTTCTTCTCTTCCAGCCGTCACAGCCACCAAACCCTAGCCGCCACAAGCTTTTTCTTCCTTCTCCTTGCTGCTGCCGATCGCAATCTGCCTAGGGGGTTGGGGCTGCTGAATTTCGGGATTTAGGGCTGTTCTATGGCAGAAAATTAAGTTAATTAACTTAATATAATATCATGTAAGGCTTCTAACTTGTGGGCTTGGGTCGGGCCTTGAGTTGTAGTTTTGAAACTTGACCAAAAAGGCCCCTAAAGTCTTCCAACTTAACTCTTTTTTCACCATCTTTCATATACCTACAATTAACATTTAAACTTTGTAAATTATTGCACTTAACACCCAATACTTTCATAAAATAAACAATTAAGCATAAAAACCATGATAAAATCATAAGGAAAGTAAGTGTGTTTTACAACACATCAACATGCCATCCGGACTTACATGCCTTACAATCGAGGTGTTTAGGACTTATAAAGATGCCTCACCTCTGTAGTTCAAACTTTTGCCCATTAAGTTTGTAAATTTGTCATCAAATTTTGGTTGGACTCTAAGAAGTATATAGACTTAATTCGAGATATGCATGGGTGGACACAAAATATTGTTTGGACGCTTGTATGGAATAATAATTTCTTTCCCATGGAAGTAGGACTCCACCAAAGGTCAACATTGAGCTCGTTCCTTTTTGCGATCATTATGAATGGGTTGTCAAAGTCGATTCAAGAGTCTGTTTCGTGGTGCATGCTATTTGCTGATGACTTTATGTTAGTTTCAAAGACTAAACAAAGCCTCGATGTGAGGTTAGAATAATGACATGTAGCGTTAGAGGATAAAGGATTAAGGATTATTCGGGACTGAGTACATCCATTGTGATTTTAGTGGAGACAACATGGACTCTGAAATCACCATTGTGTTCAAATGGTTCTGTAGGCAACTAAGTTTCAAATATTTAGGATCGTTTGTAGAAATAGATAGAGAGATGGTTAGTGATGTGGTCCACCACATTTAGGTTGGCTTGTGTATGTGGAGAGCAGCCCTCGGGATTTTGTGTGATAGGAGGTTCCCAACTAAATTTAAGGAGAAATTTCATAGGGTTGTAGTGAGACCGGCTATGCTATATGGTACAGATTGTTGGGCATCAAGAAAGTACAAGCGTGCAAGATGAAAGTAGCAGAGATGATGATGCTGAGGTGGATGTGTGGACACATAAGGTTTGACTGAATAATAAATGAGGGTTAGGGAAAGACTAGGACTGACTAGTATCCCAACAAAAAATAAAAGGAAGGTACGTTGAGATGGGTTGGGCATGTAAAGAGAAGGTAGGCAAGGTTTGTAACGACGCCGATTAGAGCAGTGAAACCCCTCAATGTGGAGGCGAGGAGGATTAGAGGTAGACCTAAATTGACTTTGGATGAGCACTTTAGGCAGGATTTGCTGGAGTTGCACCTCTTTAAGGACATGGTCTACGATAGGAGTTCGTGGAGATGTAGAATTAAGGTTAAGGATTTTTATGGGTTAACACTTTTGTGGGTTAGTTTTATCTTGGGGGCTTAGTTTCTCCTACATTTCAGGTGGACTTTGCATGTAATTGTCTGCATATCTTATGGCCATTTGTGTTATATGGGTATATTTTTACATTTGTGTTATATGGGTATATTTTTACCATTTCACTTTTTCACAAGATGTTTTGTTATAGGTACATGTTTGTATGTTGCTTGTTATGGAGCCAGAGATCTCTTTGAAAACAACCTCTATATCTTAATGGATAAAGGTAAGGTTTGTCTATATCACACCCTCCCTAGACCCTACCAACAACTTTTTCTATTTATGAGATTTAATGAGATTTACCGGTTATTTGTTGTTGATTGTTGTTATAACTTCAACCAAAGATATAAATTCAAACATGGTCGGTCACTAAGTTAAAATTTTTCTTATATCATTTTCATTGGTTTAGAGAAATAAACTGGAATGTAAGAGAAAGTGGAACAATCACACTTGTTTCTTAAAAACTTTACAAGGAGGGTTTATTAAGTGACACACACGGATTAAATAAATAGTATTTTTATTTTAGTTAATAGATATAAAGATGTATTATAAAGAAAAAGTTATAAATTATAAAAAGTTAAAACAAAATTACATGGTAAAGTTATCATACACACAAAAATAATTACATCAAGAAATTATATAAATATTTATTTTGAGCCAGAAAATTACACGATTGATAATATTGAGAATTTCCAGTCATTCGGTTATTTTAGCACCACTAAAAATGGTTGTAATATAATCAAAACACAAAGCATTAATAAAATACATTAAATATGCAACCTAATTTGAAATTTGTAATAATGTCGGTTACATAGTTATTGTTGATGATTTTTAGTTTTGCTAACTTAATTAAGTTACTTAATTTAATTAAACATACACATTTTAAAGAACGAAAAAAAATAGTACCAATGGGCACAAACATGGGCTAAATAGACAGAACTTGGTATAATTAAGCTTTTATTTATTAACATAAGAATTTATGTTAAATGATGTCATATATATTTTCTATACTAGCGCTTAAGATTATAAGTTAAGTTTTAATTTTTTGTGTTACTAAGGGGCTATTTGGTAGCCGCTTAACGGTTAAGAGGTAATTTGTAGTGGATGGAGCTCCTATGAGGGCGTTTTGTGTCATGTGGTGTCATGTTACCATAGAAGCTTTTGGCTAAAAGGGGTGTAGTGGATGAAGCACATTCCAATCATTATTTCATTATTATTTACTTGATTTTTTTTATTAAAAATAAAACAATAAAAGGCCACCCACCAATCACCTATCACTTTATCCCCCCCCACCCACCATCAGGTGCTTTGTGGGAAGCACCCCCCCTCCAAAGCGTCTTGGGGGGGGGGGGGGGGCGGTTGTTCCTCGACGCTTTGGAGCTTTTTGTATGTGGAAAGTTCCCCACTCCCACAATTGCATACAATGCTAAGATGGCCCAAGCCCGTCAAACTTGAAACCTTGCAGCCTCCAGCCCTAATCTTCGCTTACCCCTTCAAGCAGTGAGCTAAAGCTCAAAGAAATTATATATAATATCAAAATTTGATTAGCTATATTTTTGGATAATGAAAATTTAATTATACCCTAAACCATGTTTCATTTTTCCAAACTTCATAACTGGTTTGAAATGAAAAAATTTACAAAAATGTCATTCCTTTATAATGAAAGTTAAGTAACAATAAAAACGTAGTCACCTCTTCAAGGTATCTAGCAACATAACCAACCAAAATATGAGTATATGACATGTAACACAACCCTATAACCTGGATATAACTACCCATGTTGAACCCTGATGATGTGGGTACCCTTACCCACCCATAAGCAAGGGAAACCTAGAAGCTAAGAAGCAGCAAGCATAAGCTTCTAGACCAGTAAGCTAGAAGCTTCCTCACCCAAGTTTCTAGGTTGACTAGGAAAGCTCCTTGCTATAGTAAACCTCAAAAAAGTCACAATTGATGTGACATAAAGCCGAAACCTGTCATAAAGCATAGATGTCGACATGGCAGGACAAAAGCGGAAAACAAGTTACAATAAATGGTATTACTTGTTTGCATGTGTTAAACAAAGAGCTGACCTTTTCCCTTTAAGAAGCTCAAGTTTCCCCGAAGAAGCTACCGGGATGCCTATAAATGGAAGACTTCACCCAACGGTAATATCAATTCACACTTATCCTATTTATCTCTACTATATCTTCATACTTACTCTCTTATCACCTCTTGTATCAAATCATTGATTCTCACGTCGGAGGTTGATCGCAGGAGACCCCCTCTTGCAATGAGACTAACCGGTCGTGTTTCTTTGGTGTTAGCAGGTTCGGAAGATCTGTTACTCTTGGACTGATGTACCTTTATTTTCACTATACTAGTTTTAGCAACAAGTGGCACCCACCGTGGGGCTGGCGCTGCTTTGAACAAAAATTCTGGTAGTTTCAGTCCTCTTGTTCTCAAGTATTCTCCTTGTATGGCTGAAAAGAGTACTCCTAACAAGAGTCTTCCGTTGAATGATGATTGACCTCAAGATAACTCCTCGTTGGAGGATGATATAGGCTATAGTTCTCCAAAAATGGACAGACTACCGGTCACACCATTGTCGCAAGCTTTCAAGATTCAAACACCACCCTCGTCCGAGAGTAGCATATTCTCTCCAACGGATGACTTTTTACCCCCCGTAGAGAAGATGGATATGACCTCGGATGGTGTTAAACAAAACTTTGACCAACTCAGAGAGCTAATGAATAACTATGCTCAGGAAGAACGAGCAAAAGGAGTGAAAATAAGGTTAGACTACAATGAAGAGCCTGACATCACACTCTCCCCGATGCCTGGTCAACCAAGCATGAGTACACCTTCCCCGTCGGAAATAAACGCTCAAAGGCTAGGTATCTCACCAGGTGGGGAAGCTGAAAACATGAACTATCCACGGGAAAGAGTAAGCTTAATAGCTTCACCCATATTCCTATGGGAACAAGAGAGCATACCATGTAGCAGCTGTTCCAAAACACACCTGCTGCAACACGTCCCCCAACGAGTACTTCTTTGGAAGATGATGTTTTTGCTATCATTAGTATGAGCCACGTGCTCCACACCTCTGGCTTACCTACAACCAGGCGTTATGCTACCTGGCATGACATACCCTCAGATGGCTGCACTCATGATGTCCTGGTATGGCCAGCTGTGGCCGTGAAGCCTACATGGTAAAGCTTCTCAAGGCTTTCTAGCTATGAGCCAACCTGTGGTAACTCAAGCTTCGACCATCGTCACTACCAGTGCTGGTGAATTAACACACTTGGAACCTTATCAACCTTACAAGCCTTTAACCTTTTCATGCTTCTCTGAACAAATAACAAACTTTGAGTTTCAAATGAAGTTAAGATGCCAACTAACATAAAGACTTACGATGGAACAGAAGATCCAGAAGATGACCTTCAAATTTTCACGGGAGCAACTACTGTAGAAAAGTGGAATAACGATGAGTGTTGCATATGTTCATGCAAACCTTGATAGGACATGCTAGACTTTGGTTCAACGCTTAAACTATGATGGTGCTTCAGAAAAGATGTGTGTCTCAGGTTACATGAACGACATCAAAGCAAAGAAGCTTATAAGAAGATTCCATGAAAACATCCCCCAAACAATGAAGGAAGCTTTCGAAAGGACCGGCGCTTACCTTCAAGGGGAAGAAGCTCTGGATAACCAATAAACGAGAAAACCTTACGATGAAAATTGGAGAAACCACTTATCACAAGGAAAAAAAGCCTTGATTCCAGTCCTTTGTTCAGAAGCATTCGCCAAAGCACCAAGAGCATAGAAGGTTAGATGATAAGAGCCATCCTTATCGACAACAAAGACCAGAGAAGCTAATCTTCATTGTTCTTACTAAGGCTCCACAAGAGATATTAGAAATCGAGGAGGTTAAGCACAACTTCCGTCCTGTTCGTCCATTATCTAAGCTAACAAGAAAGCAAGCATGACGCAAACAAGTTTTGTGCCTTCAAAATGATATTTGTCGTCATACCAATGACTGCTTCCAACTAAAGAAGTGTAAGATCTCAAATTCTTCATATTTAAATTCGGTTATGTTTAATACGACTCAAATGTAATTCGGATCTTTCAAATTATTTAAATTTTGTATTTATTAGTATTTAACTTATTTTATATTCCCATAACTTTCAGACTCATTATACAATGCTTAGAAACTCTTAAAATCGCTTAAAATGGCTAAAAAACGCATTTACAGAAGTTCATGGACTAAAAATGACATTTTTGGAAATCCAGGAAATTTCTTGCGAGATATCGTCGCATGTAATTGCAAGATGTGTCCAAAATTCCGTCTACAACACGTTTCTTGGGTTTTTCGACTCGTTTAACATGTATTTCGATCCTCCAAATCTTTTCCTAACCGATTTAAATGATATGTAAGCTCCAAGTGAATTTACCTAGACTTATTTTAACCGTCTAATACATTTTTTTGTTGTCCAAGTAAAAATATTTATGTTACTAGACTTGATGTTGTCATTAATTGGTTATATCGTTTCTTATTCGAGCTTGTTTACCAAATATATAAATTCTGACTCTTATTATTATAACCAACCTATCAAGAAACCCGAATTTCATCTACAACTCAGCCACCATCTTTAGAAATCTCGAATTCCATCTTCCTCATTGATGATTTCTTCAAGTTCTTTATTCTTCGGTTTGAATTCAATGCTCCAAGACCCTTTGACTCGTGATTTCTCATTTTTCCATAATCTTTCTGGGTAAGTTGCCTTCTTGAAAAACTTTTGTTTTCATCCAACTAAAAAAATACCTCAGTCAATTGTATTGAGTGATGGGGTTTTGTTAGTCAACTTCTCTCTGACCCGTTTAGGGTTATAAAAGTAAATTTTGGTAATTTTTCAATTAATGTACCGTAGAAACTCGATAAATTAATACTCAATTATTTAATAAACTCTCTAAGATAATATTTTTTGCTGGTCCCGACTCGGGGATAGGGTGCTAAATTAATAATTCGCTAAAATTATAAGATAATACATTTTTGATAATTTCTTTAGATCCCATATAAAATATAATTAATAATTCCTTATATATAGCATATTACATGAATGATTTATGAAGGTTTCTTGAAAAATGACTCAATTTTCTTTTGTTTTTTTTTGAAATAATTTCCCCTTGAATCTCGTCTCTAATTTTCCTTAGCATGGTAAGAACTTCTGGTGTTGTTTTCTCATAGCTCGACAAGAAATTGTTCAATGTGATTGCCGCTTTAATAACTTTGTTTCGCTAAGGGGGCTCCATTGTAGAACTTTCATCATCTTCTTTATCGATATCATCTTTATTAATTCCAATAATGCTTTCAATAATTTCTTCATCAGTCAACAACTGTGCGATTACATTTTCTTTTGGGCGAGTCAGAACATCTTCGACATCCATTGCATTGCAATAACCCAACTCTTTGATCAAATTCTGGAGTTCTTGAGTGCTTTCACCACCTTCATCTGAGTTTTCAAAAGTCATGTTATCTGTTAATCGAAGTTTACAATGACAAAAGCAGTTCGCAATTGTATTTGCATGAACATCCATAGTCCATGCTGAAATTGCAAGATTCATTGCATCTAATACATTTATTTTTGCTGGATTTGGAACCTCTAATTCATAACCCTACAAAAGACTTCTATAAAATTGACGACGATAATGCATCTTAAAAGCTCGTATGATCCCCGCGTGACAAGGTTGAATTTTTGAAGTTGTGTTTGGTGGCAAAAAAAATAATTCAACATTTCATAATCCTCTAATAATTTTTGGATGAGCAGGGCAGTTATCCACAATCAAGAGAATTTTTCTTTCAACCATTTTTTTATCAAGTTGGTGAACATATTCTTCAAATAACACACCAGCCATCCAAGCTCGTTTGTTAGCACGGTATTCACAGTTTAGACTGTTGAAGTTTACATTCTTGAAGCACCTTGGTTTAGCATATTTCCCAATAATCCATAAAGGAAGTTTTTCCAAACCGTCCTCATTACAACAAACAGCAACAGTTAGTCTTTCCTTGTCTTGTTTTTTCCCTTCAAGCTGCATTGTTGCAAGGGAATGATCCGGTTGAAGTTTAAAAAAGAAACCTATTTAAGATCAAAACATGTAAATAATTACATCACTAAAGTACAAAATATAAAATAAAATAATAAAAAAACATACCTGTTTCATCCATATTAAAGATGTCTTTCATTTCAAACTGATCAACTTTGTCTCTTATGGATTTTAATTTGTCTTCCATGCCCTCCATTTCAACAGATCCACTCTCTCCAAAACGCCGAAAATTTTTAATTCCATATCTTGCTTTGAACTTTCCAGGCTAACCAATAGAAAAGGTAAAGTCTGAGTATCCACTGGATACATATCTTTCATGAACTTTTTCGCCTTCTCGATGATTAGTTCACCTGTCATATTCACATGTTCTTGATATTGACGAATCCATTATAGAGAGATTTTTCTAGGTCAGGAAATTTTGCCGGTTTTTGTCGCTTAACATCGTCTCTTTCGGGAGCATGTGTGAGATACTCTAAAGACCGCTTAACTGTATTCGATATTGTCGCTTGACTCACCTGCAAACCATAGTTACTATGAACCCATTCTTGCAATTGCTTTTGAGTGAGACTTTGATTATCCTTGTTGTGCTTGCATAATGCTCTTAGAATCTCGTCTGTCATTGTTGTTTTTTTCACACCTTTAAGATGGAAAGCCATGTTGTGTGTATTATTTGTTTGTGTTAACCTATTTTGATCTTATATATATATATATATAGAAAATATTTTTAATGTCCATAAAGTGATACATTGAACACAAGAAGCATAATAAGGTAAGAGATTGAAGGTTTCTTTCAAATTTGGGCCGTTCATTTGATATACATGCATTGTATACAATAATTAAGTGGAAGCTTGAAAGGCGTTTGTAAACTAAGCATTCTACTATAAATTAAAAAAATATTAATTAATATATAAATTAATAATTATTAATTTATCGATTAATTAATAACTCTTTTAATTAATAACTTTTGGTGGTCCCAAGTGTATCATTTTATAGAGTTTCTACTGTACCTCTGATCAAAACTAGCTTTCGGGCCAGAATACTTTTATGTTTGTTTTGATATTTTGAGTGTATAGCTCAGATTCCAACTCCGAATTTGAAGTTCTGAACAGTACCAACTTGCTAAAACATTAACTATTTCATATCTTGGGTTTTATACATCCATTTGATCTGATTCCATCGGCTATGCTCTCGTTTTTAATTCTAGTATACTATCTTAAAGTTACAGGTCAGTTCGTGTCAGATCAGTCAGCGCGTTAAAGGCTCAAAACTCATTTATTATTCTTATTTTATTGTTTAGTTCACAATCATTAAGGGGTGTAATCACTCCCCTATTTTACCATTTTTAAATCCATTTGGGGAATTATGCGTACCATATTATATTTTATTATACATATTATTATCTCAAATGCAAATCTCATATATTATGTAGTTGATCAATTGAATACTTATGTGCTATTTGCTTACTTGCTCATTGGGTTATTTATTTCATTCAGAGAGGTAAATTATAATCACATTATATTATGATCATACGCCGTCTTAGTGATCAGTTGTGTTCGACTAATAATGGCCAACCGACACCTTATTTGTATTTATTTTGTCTTAGTAGCCAAAACCCGATTTACTAGGCAATAGTCAACTAACGCCAATTAATTGGTCATTATTTCTTGATACTCAATATATTGATTTGCATAATTTTATTGATATAATATACTATCTCAAAAACTAGTGATTACTTACTTAACATGTGTTGTTGACAAATTTATCTACTTTGTACTAGGGGTGTTCAACTTTGGATATCCGGAGTTTCGGATATCCGAACATTTCAGACAATGGATTTCACTATCCGAATTCGGATATCCGAACTTCGGATATCCATTTGGATAGTGAAACGGATATCCGATTTTGAAAATAAAAATATTTATTGATTACTTATTAAATTATAAAACAAAAATAAAGTACAAAACATCTCATCCTATATTCTAAAAGGCACTTCCATGATTCCCAGGACACCACCATCATCCTTATCTCTATGGCAACTGCACCGGCGACCACTATCTCCGGTCATGAACCGCGGTGCCAACCACCAAGCATTGTACCTACCTCATCTTCCTCTCCTCCATTTCAGATGAAGAAGACCTAACCTTGAAGCCGAAGCCGCCGAACCGAGATAAGCACAACCATGAAATCACAGATGAGGAGTTTTTAGGGTAAAATTTGAGATTAAGAGGTGATGCGTGCAAATTTGAGATTATGAGGTGATGCGTTGGTAAGAAATGGTTTGGGGTCGGAGCTTAGGAGGTAATCCGGTGGTAGTTGGTGGGTGTGGTGGTGCTATGAACTGATGATAGATGATAGATTTAGATCTGAGAGGAAACGTGTGGCGGAACCAAGGAGTGTAGGGTTTTCCTTTAGAAACATCAAAGATATATGTATATATATATTAAAATAAGATAAATAATTATTATTAAATTTAATATTTCAGATTATTCGGATAACCGAACTATCCGAAAAATTCTAAAATTTCTATCCGAATCCGAAAATTCGGATAGTCCGAATTCGGATTTTTAGATAATTCGGATTTTGGAATCGGTTTCAGATATTTTTGAACACCCCTACTTTGTACGCATATTGTAGGTTGTTCTTTAGTTCGAAGTGAAGGTAGAAGATCGCATAGAATGGACTTTAGGTTATAAATAAAAAGGACAAGTTGATATTACATTACTTGTTTTGGTTGTATTTGTAATTAATTGAGACTTGTGTATTTAATTTTAAATTAATAAAGTAATTTTAGATATTGTCATTTAAATTGTATGATAGTGTCTTGTAAGCTGTGAACCAACAGTTCGCGCCCCCAACATATTCCACAGTAGGTTGGGGTGTGACAAGAAGCGTATTGAAGATTCTGTTCAAAGTGGTGAGCTATCTCACGTGCTTAAGGATCCCAAAGATGGTAAAGTAGGTGGAAAGAAAGTGTTTGGAGTAAACATGGTTCATATTTGTAATAAGAGGCAACGAATGCTTGCTTTGAATCAACAAAGAAGATGCTTTCCTCCAACCGATCCTCACAATAAAGTCAAGACTCCTGTCATTGTAGAAGCTGAGCTAAATTTTTTCCTCATAGAAGGAGCCTATATGGAATGTGGGGCAGCTAAAGAGGTGATGTATGAGACATGCTTCCTTCAACTTCCTCAAGAAATCAAGAGATAGCTCCAACACACTAGCAATTCCCTTAGAAGCTTCACTGGAGAGAAGGAATTTCCACTTGGGAAGCTCATTTTAGATGTCCGATTTAGAGATGGAGATCTCTCTCGAGTCGAGAAGCTTACCTTCGCAATGGTCAGGTACCCTTCTAATAAATCGATTACAACTAATTAGATAGCGGTAAGCAGGTATCGAGCACAAGGAGTTTGGGGAAATGTGTTGTATATTAGCACAGTAATTTATCTATTTAAATCTAAGTGCAGAAAATAAATTCAAAGATTGGGTTGTTCAATTTGATTAACAAAAAGAACTGAAATAAATAAAAGAGTTTTAAAACAATGTGAGGAAATATGCCTTCCCTCGGTTTCAGGTTTCTACAAAAGCCAACATGAATGTTTAACTGAGATGAACGATAATTATATAGTTCGTGATTATGCAACAATTGTGATAATTGAGGACTAAGTACTTGGATTATAAATTCAAGGTAATCACTCAAATATCAATTAGATTATCTAATCCCGAGTCCCTCCCGATTAATCTCGATTACATACAAAACCAAGAATTGACGGCTTAGAACACGAACTCAATAAACTAACAAATTAACAATCAATTCATAACACCATAATAATGAAATCAATAAGATTAAACTATTATCTCAGAAATTCATAAACATTCAATTAACATTCATAAAGAAACCTTACAATCTGAGGGAAAACATAAAGAGAATTAGCCACGCATCGTTTGGTTCATCTCCATATCAATTAGGTTAATCGTATGAATCACAAACCCAAAAGAATGATTACAATCACCAATGTCTTGTTCTTGAACTCAAAAATTCGTCCCTAGGTTGTTTTGAATGAAAGATATGTGAAAAGACAGCCAAAAAATGACTAAAAATAATCAAGAAATCGGCAGTTACGACTCGAACCCTGGCCCACAGTTTACACCGTGGGTCACGGTGTTCGTCTGGAAACTCTGGACCGTGGCCTACGGTCTCCACCGTGGGTCACGGTGTGATTCTTGCAATGTTGGACCGTGGCCCACGGTCTCCACCGTGGGCCACCGTGGACTTTACGGTGACACAGAGGCCATGGTACGGTGGCCTCTGTTCACTTTTGTTTGATTGGACCATGGCCCACGGTCTGAACCCTGGGTCACGGTGGACTTCAGCCACGCGTCTCACTTTTTCACATCTTTTGACCTCTCTCGCGTCTCCGGTTTCTTCAGGTGCCTCGTTATGCACCAAAATGGCTCAGGAACCTCCTTTTAATCTGCAATTAACCACACAACAGTAGTTATCCATTTCCCATGAAATTAACACTTAATGCATGGATTTTTATATCAATTAATCACACTTACGGGTCATACTCCTATGCACCCGTCACATCCTCACACTTATCCGTTGCTTTCCCCCAAGTAACATCTCAACACAAACTTTTTATTACTTTCAACTTGTAGCCACCAATCTTACCAAAATTCCGGTTCAGTTAAGGTCCCAAGTCATACCCTATTCCCTCATTTCTATTGGTTGCACTAGTCTACTTGACGTTCCATTTAAACCATAGATTTCTAACCAAACCTAACACGCTTTCGGTTTTTACCTATACATAACACATATTTACACGTTAACCTCTTCTTGGTGATCATACATACATTTTCACAGATAATCAATTCTCCTCGGATACGCTTGTACAATCATCACATCTCCACCTATGAAAATGCTTTGACCCAAATGCAAATCAAGAGGGCTTAAAACGGGTTGCAATGGGGTTAAGTGTAAGGGTATGAAAGGGAATATTGAAAGTAGCTTAAACGATCCGATCCGACTTATTACAAAAAACTAAGTAAACAATGAAATAAATAACTATATACATCACTAACATCATTTTTTTACTATATAATACTTGAACATTTCATACTTGAACATTGCAACTTTAATATAAATTTTTTTCCATAAGCATGATAAACATAATGCTTAATCCATCTTATTGACAAATACTAAAACAATATAAACCTATTAAGTCGCATCGTTTCGCAACATATCGCCGGGGTTGATTTAATGAAAGAATAGGCCCAATAAAGTTTTCTAAAGGAACCAACCCCCCGCCCCTCTCATTATCCACGCTCATATATGTAATGTATGAGGCCCAATCCCCAAAACCCACACTCGCACTCATCCATACGAGGCTTAACCTAAGTGCCTCTATAACTTTTGCACTCATGCCAAGCTAAGGCCCCGAAATGCACTAATTGTACAAGTTCTATCGGAGAATATCAACCTTCTCACCAATCATTACTTTCTCAATTCTCAAGTATAAACGAACATGTTATGCAAGTTATTATACCGAAAGCATACTAACGTTGATTTAGAAAACTATATAATCTCCTTTTAAAAACAACTAGGCACATGTTATTTAGGGAATTGTGACCATGAAAAGGGACCATAACCTTACCCCACCATCTTACCACTTCCCGGTTTCTTTAAACACGTTTTTTTTTAATTTTTTTTAATTTTTTAATATCTGATTTTTTTTAAGTTTTTATTTTATTTTTTATTTTTTTATGTTAAACAAAAATTTTCAAAACAAACGAAATTTTCCTCATCCCCACACTTGTGATACATTGTCCCCAATGTACGGTTTTGAGAAAAATGAAACAAACTACTTCTTAAACACAACCTTCTTTTCAACACAACCCATAATACTTAATCATAAGTATTCCGTCCTCCACCCATCCACCCTAAAACAAATAAAAACACAAATGATAACAACTATACAAAATATACAGAATGGTGTTCACCTGGTAAGACGAGACTCAATCAGTTGTAAGGCGGGTGGGCCGGCCCAAAAATGGACGTCATGAAATCTGAGAACTAGCCAAAATTAAACGCCCCATCACGGCCGTTACTCCATTCTCCTTGAGGTGGTGGTGGTGTCATCGATTGCATTGGTCAACCCATATGGAATGATGAAGAGGTGGTTCAGGATAGTGTACCGAATCGTCATATGGAGGTAGGGTCGTGTAATCTACGATTGGTGGATCCTGAACAACCGGTTCACCTGCATGCCATTGATCATGTATCCGCCGATTCCTATCATCCAAGTATCTCATATTCATCTTATGCTCTCGCCTGTAAGCATTGGCACGGTTCCACATCTCTAACCTGTCGTGCCTCTCTTTTTCGGCTTGCTCATCATAGGCCCCCATAAAGGTCTGATGGTCAAATAATGCACGCGACTCATCCGACCAATTTTCATACGTTGAAGGCCTATGCCTTTCCACAACTTCATTCATTGACCCCACATGGGCCCAATTATTACCATACGAGTCATAACTAGCCGAATAATCCCAACCCCCGTGTTGGGAACTGCTACCACCACCCACCTACATGAAATCTGTCTCACTTACTTCTTCCACTTGTTCTACCTCATAATCCACCTATGCTTCTACATCTTCTCTAATCACTCTCCATATCACTTTATCACACACAAGCTCGTGATGTCTATCAGTTTTTGTGTATACCCACCCCGGTAAATCCGACAAATTGAACTCTTTGAATACCTTGGTCATTTCCACCGAATCCTTATTTATCACCCCATGATTCTTTAAAATTCCACGATCAGTTGACGATGCGGTACTAACTTCCGCTTGTTGCTTTCCTGGCTGTTCCAAATGTTGCGCATTACTATCAGAAAGAAATGAGAGGCTTCCCGCACATTAATGCGTACAACACTGGAATATCACTGTTCCTCACTACCGAAATGTCCCCTGACGGGGCACCACATTGTATAAACAAATAGACATCAACAACTTCGCCTCAATCTTCAGATCCTTTCTCCTAATCTGATCGCTCAAACCTCTACCTCGTTTAAGGACCTTTATTAGCATGTTGTGCCATTGAGGATGCTTGTCAGGACATTCAAACAAATCTTTGACATAAGGGTACACATATGAGTTGCTTGGTTTACTGTCAAAAATAGCGATCTGATTGAACGTGCCAAAGGGCATCACAACTTCCTGTCCACCCACCGTTCCAATTAATTTCATGTCGGGCCCCTTCTTGTAGGTGGGACATCTCAACGTGGACACCCACTCTTCAATTTCTCTATTATACAAAGTGTTACTCTCTTCATCGTAACACTTAAGAGCTACTTCCCAACCTAAATCCTTAAATATTTCAACTAACCCAAACGCCTCAAACCCGGGATCAGTTACCTCTTTCTCGCACATATATCCTTCAATTATTTTATGCAACATGGCCATTTTATAAGTGAACAGCTCCGCTTGCCATTCCAACGCGTACTTTGACAATACCCACCTCTCCAAGTAGGATTTTCAGTTTGTATATGTACCCGCGCTTGCTCTTCCTGCATTCTTTGCCTCTTTGCTTGGGCAGCTCGACCGTTAGAAGTTGATGCCTTTCCTTTTCCCTTATCCGAGGTTCTACCCATCTACACACATCAAACAACCCAAACAAACCAAGTTAAGTCAACATACACCTCCCCACACTTGCTTGTTACTATGGTTGTGGATAATCACTTGTTAATCAATTTACCAAAAATTTCAACATTTGCTTCAACGCATAATTCCAACTAATCAATGTAACAACCGTATGTTTGTAACATTTATCCACTATCCACAACCATAATGTATAATCATTATACTAATTACTCAAACAAGCAAGTGGGTATATAGTTCAAATCAATTCTACCTTAACAATTTTTCAATATGTACAAGAAAATGGACAAAGAACATACCTTGAGAATTGAATATGATGAATACTAAATTTTTCTTCACACACTAACAAAAATCCCCAAAATTTCTTAAGAAATTCGTCACCCCTTTGCTCAACAATCGGATTAATACTTAACAATGAGTGGGATAAGGTTTGTTATTGTTAATTCTTACGAAAATCCAATGAAAATAGAGTCAAAAATCTTTAGAATTGGTGGTGATATGAAGAAGTTAGGATTTTCAGGGTTAGGGTTTGTAAAGATGATTTGGGAAGAAGAAGAGAATGGAAGTAAATAATGAAGAGATTGAATAATTCTTGTTTATTAACCCCAAAACCAGCTCCCCCTTGGCTGTCACGACCGAACCGTGGGCCACGGTTCAAACCGTGGTCCACGGTGTACAAGATTCTGCTCGACTATTTCGATCGGAACGTGGCCCACGGTCCACACCGTGGGTCACGGTGTAAATGTATCAAATCTGGTAGAGTCCACCGACAGTGGCTCGGTCCTGAACCGTGCCTCACGGTCGTCACCGTGGGCCACAGCCTTCACCGTGGTCCACGGTTCACCAATATATATATATATATATATATATATATATATATTGAATTAAAAAAATAACCAAAATAATCAAAAATTTATTTACCAAATCAAAAATAATAATTAACCTACCCCACATGAAAAACCCGAGTTGTCCCCAACACGGTAAAGAAATTCATAACGACTTCCCCACACTTGATTTGGACAAAATCCAAAGCGAGAAAGGTAATTTTTAAAACCAAAGTTGACAAAAAGCTAAACTAAACTATACAACATACCTGGACCTCTTAATTTGTTTTCTCATCCGGTGAGCTTAACAAATAACTCACCCTATCCACATCGAGCATATTGATGTCCTTTCCTTCCAAGTAAGGTTTAAGTCTTTGACCATTCACCACTTGTTTCATTTGATCTTGAACATCTTCTATCTCCATATCACCAAACTGACCCACTCTTGTGATGATATATGGGCCCATCCACTTTATCTTTAGTTTACCCGGACAACCACACCTTTTGACCCACTTTAAAAGTCCTTGTTGGTGCATAATGTCAGTAGTTCAGTATCTAGTGATTTGTATGTGTCTGTAATCGTGTTAGAGTGTTTGTTTTGGTTTTAGGTAAGTTGTTACACAAGTTCACCTGATGTAAGCGAACTTGTGGACAAGTGAAGTTAGGACAACTTCGCCTAACGTGTTAGGTGAAGTTGTCGAGGTGTATTTAACCACAGCTTACGGCTTGTTTTGTGAGATAATTCAAGAACGTGTTTTTGTGATTTGTGATATCACGTGTTGAAGAGTTGCAATACAACGTGTCTTATTAGTATTGTAACGTGTGTTTGTATTTGGTTTTAACGTATTATACATCTTACGCTCGTATCGTGTTACGTAGGAATTCCGCACCTACGTACTACGAGATACTCCTGTGTAGATCCGGCTGGGAACCTACAATTGGTATCAGAGCATTTGCTCGTGATTGTGTGGTTCGGGATTATCACACGAGTGTAAAGATCGTTTCGTTCGACTATTCGCGGAACGAGTTTACGTTGAAATACCGTGTTTTTGTTTCCTACCCATCTCCCACTATCAAAAATAACCCATTACACCTTCGCATACCTCGCAATACGTCAAATTAAAACCTGCAAAAACCTTGTGTTCATCAGGCGAAGTTGCCGTCACTGTTCGTAGGGTTTAAGCGAAGTTATAAGGTTAAGCAAAGTTATAAGGTTAAGCGAAGTTATAGATCAAGCGAAGTTAGGAAGCAAGTGAAGTTAAGGTTCAGCGAAGTTGGGAAACAAGCGAAGTTAAAGGTTCAGCGAAGTTGGGAAACAAGCGAAGTTAAAGGATCAGCGAAGTTAGAGGTTCAGTGAAGTTGAGGAAACAAGCGAAGTTAAGCTTAAGCGAAGTTAAGCATAACTTCGCCATCTGATCACTGTTCAAAATAAAAAAAAAATTTACTTTCTTTGTGTTTTCGAGTCGTGTTTCTTTCAACTATGACTTCAATAAACATTACGGAACTGGTGAAAATGGAGGTTGAAGCCGGTTCAGTAACTAAGGCTCCAAAAATGCTTAAGGGTACTGATTTCGTTGCTTGGAAAGATCGGTTTGAACAGTATGTGAAATATCAAAATGCTAAGATGTGGGTGTGCATATAAGACGGATACATTCCACCAACATCCTTGTTTGAAGGTCGTGATCAAATTAAGAAATACAGTAAGATGGAAGAGGAGGAGAAGAAAATGTATGAGGCAGAGAGTAAATCTCATGCAGCAATAACTATGGCTCTTCCACAAGAGATTCTTCATACCTTCAAGAAGTACAAAACCGCTAGAGAGCTATGGGAAGCATTAGAAAGTCGTTATGAAGGTAATGTGGGGATACGTGCCTCTGTTGGTACATGATGTCAGTAGTTCAGTATATAGTGTCTATAATCGAGTTAGTTGGATTTGTGTTTTGTATGTAAGCGAAGTTCTCACAAGTTCGCTTGTATAGGCGAACTTGTGGAACAAGCGAAGTTAGTGACAACTTCGCCTGAACATGCCAGGCGAAGTTGTCGTGTTTATAAGGTGCTAGGTTACGGCTTACTGAAAAACAGAGAATTCATTGTTAATCGAGTTGTAACGAGTCAGAGAGTTTGTGTAATCAGTGATCATTGTATCACGTGTTTCCAGTTGCAATACAACGTGTCTTTGTTTATTGTAACGTGTGTTCGATCGTGTTAGCTCATATCGTCTTCTACGCTCGTAACGTCTTACGTAGGGATTCCGCACCTACGTAGAACGAGATATTCCGTGTAGATCCGGCTGGGAACCTACAATTGGTATCAGAGCTATTGCTCGTGATTGTGTGGTTCGGGATTATCACGCGGGTGTAGAAATCGTTCCGTTTGACTATTCGCGGGACGAGTTTACCGAGTTTTTGTGTCCTACTCACCTCCCACCATCATAAACAACCCATAACACCTTCGCATACCTCGCAAAATCCAGAAATCAAACCTGCAAAATCATCGTGTTCATCAGGCGAAGTTGCCGTCACTGTTTGTAGGGTTTAGGCGAAGATATAAGGTTAAGCGAAGTTATCCACAACTTCGCCTACCTCTCAAGTTCGCTTATCTCAAGCGAAGTTATCTACAACTTCGCCGAATCAGGCGAATTTAAAAAGGGGAGCGAAGTTAAGAATCAGTGAAGTTAAGACTTAAGCGAAGTTATCCACAACTTCGCCTACATTACGGTTAAGAATAAAATTTTTGTTTTTCGGGTTTCTTTGTGTTTCGTGAAAGATGACTTCAATAAACATTACGGAACTGGTGAAGATGGAAGTGGAAGCGGGTTCAGCTACTAAGGCACCGAAGATGCTTAAGGGAACCGATTTCGTGGCGTGGAAGGATCGGTTTGAACAATATGTCAAATACCAAGATGCTAAGATGTGGGTATGCATTCAAGATGGATACATTCCACCAACTGCTGAGTATGAGGGTCGTGATCAGATTAAGAAATACAACAAGATGGAAAAAGAAGAAAAGAAAATGTATGAGGCTGAAGGCAAAGCTCATGCAGCGATAACAATGGCTCTTCCACAAGAGATTCTTCACACCTTCAGGAAGTATAAAAGTGCTAGAGAACTTTGGGAAGCGCTTGAAAGCCGATTTGAGGGTAATGTGGGGATTCGTGCATCAAAGATTAAACTACTTAAAACCCAATTCTCGGTGTTCAAGTACTTGAAGAATGAATCACTTGATGATATCATCACTAGATATTATCATTTGATAACAGAACTAAGCAATTATTCCATTGCTTACAAAGAAGATGAGATCGTGGAAAAGCTTCTTGATGCTCTCCCACCGAAATGGGAGATGTATACTGTCTTGATGAGAGAAGACAAAGAGTTTGCCGACTATGACTTAGAAACAGCAGTCAACAAACTAAGAACTTTTGAACTTAACATGGTTCGTAAAGAGACACCAACTGATCAGATTCAGGATCCAGGTATGTATGGTGCAAAGGTTAATTCAAGTTCAAGTTCGAAGTCTGAATCGTCTGCTTACTACTCAAAGGGAGACTCGGGCGGTAACTCAACACATGAAGGTCATGTATCTCTCAACATGAATGGTGATGTGTGTTTTGTAGCTGGTGGATCAAATGCTTCTAAACCTCAAGCAACCAAGGGTAGTTTTTTCTCAAGTGTTCCTAACAACAACTACTCTAAGATGCCCATGAGTGTTAAATCTGCTGAACAGCAGTTTGCTCTCTATGCATCTTTGATTGCTTCGTATGAAAATTACATTCAAGGTAAGATTGTTGATCCTGCAACTTTGGACGAAGACTATGATCAGATCGATGCTGATGATCTGGAAGAGATGGATCTGCAGTGGCAGATGGCGATGATTGTGAGAAGAGTTAAGAGGTTTATGAAGAAGACAGGTAGAAAGTTTGTTGGTGAAAGACCAGGTTTTGACAAGTCAAAGGTGCGATGTTATAACTGTCAACAAAATGGACACTTTGCGAAAGAGTGCACAAATGAACATGTAGAACGCAGTCAAAACAGGTCTACACAACAGAGTGGGGGTGGTAATGAGAATAGAGCCATGATATCCAGACAGAAGGAAGAATACAACTGGAATCTGCATGTTGAGGAAGTGTTCGAACAGGCCAATTTGGCAAACATCGAAACTGCAGGAAGTGAGAAAGTGATTGGAAAAAATGAAGCCTACATGGCAGAAGTGACAGACCAGCTCACCGAGTTAAGTACCAAACTCCCTTGTACTAAATGTGAAAATCTGTCTGAACAATTGACAACTATAACTGATCAGTTTGTTAGTTTGGATGCTCAATTTAAAACATTAAAAAAAAGATCATCATTTCACTAAAGCTAGAGAAAACAGTTATAAGGTAAAAATAAAAGCTAGTGAGAAAGATATTAGAAGTCTTAAAGCCAGTCTAGCTGAGAAAATACAAGTAATTGATCTTAGCTATGAAGTGTTAGAAGAGAAAACCAAACTAATAGCTGAAAGGGATAAACAGATAGCTGATCACCAGGTGAAAGTGGTGGAACTAAACAGGAAACTTGAGCAATTTAGAAATTCCTCCGCTATACTTGATCACCTCATTAGTGATGAAGGTTCCCCAGTTAAAAGGGGAGGAATTGGATATCATGAAGTTCCACCACCTTACAATCATAACTATACTTATGATCCTAATATTCAGAAATCTGTTGATGTTGATTTTGGTCAGACAGTTCTGGTTAAGGTTACTATTAAAGAACCAGAAGTTAGTAAAGGCGAAACGAGTAAGCCTGTTTCTAATGTTAAGATTTCTGTTCCTAGTCCTGTCTCATCAAACTCAGACAAGTCATCCGAGTCGAGTGAAACAAAAGAAGAGGCAGTGTTACCAAAAGGTGGAGAGAAACAAATCATATGAAAAGAATTCTCCACTAAACCCGTATGTCCCACCATATGTGAGACAAACGGGAAGTAATGCAGCCTCAACATCTAAAATAACTATTGAAAAGAAAGTTGAACACAGGAGTTGTTTCAGATGTAATCAATTAGGACACCTAATTGCTGATTGCCCTCTGAAGCAGAGATTCAGAGGTGTGACGCCTTTGAAAACTGAGAACAGAACTAACAGTAATCACTATAATGGTAAAAATGAAAACTCATCAAAGTTCAGAAATTGGACTAATCCAGGTTTTCAAAGAAATCGATCTCAGTTTTTCATTGCTAACAACCAAACCATATGTAATAATTCATTTAATTCAAGAAGGTTTGGATGGCCTCATAGTCAATCTACAAGAAGGTATCCTTTTAGGACTTACAGAAATTATTCTGATACTAACTTTGGACAGCCAAAGTACGGGATGTATCGACCCAAGACCAATAGGTCATGGGTCCCCAGATTTTAATCCTCTGCTTTAATCGTGCAGGAACAGTTGAACAGGGCTGCAAACAATCTATGGGTTGTGGATAGCGGCTGTTCCCGACACATGACGGGTAACAAGAATTTGTTACACGAATGGAAACCTGTTCAGGGAGGAAGAGTGAGTTTTGCTGGAGAAAGTGGTGGAAGGATTACTGGAATTGGGACGGTGACTAATGGTAAAATGACGTTAGAGAAAGTCAATTTCGTTGAAGAACTGAAGCATAATCTGCTGAGTGTATCGCAGATCTGTGACAAAGATTACACTGTGCACTTTACCAAGAATGAAGCGATCGTACTGTATCCTGGTTTCAAGATACCAGAGGATTGGTTTGTAATGAAGGCTCCAAGGGAAAAGAATACGTATGTTATGGATATGAGGTCGACTGAGATGGCAACAGAAGAATCTTGTCTTCTGTCAGATGCAATCAGAATCGGAAGTCAACAACAGGTGGATGTCAGTTTCTTGGAGGCAGATTAGTGTTATGGCAATGCAAGAAGCAGACCTCAGTCGCCATTTCAACCTGTGAAGCAGAATACATGGCAGCATCGAACTGCTGCTCCCAGGTTCTTTGGATACAACAGCAATTGTGCGATTATGGTCTGAATTTCACTCATACTCCTATTTGCATTGATAACACTGCTGCTATATCAGTAACTAACAATCCCGTAAAGCATAGCAAAACTAAACATATTGACATCCGTCATCATTTTATACGGGATTGTACTGAGAAGAAACTGATTGTGCTCGAAAAGGTTGATACATTAGATAATTTCGCTGACTTGTTTACTAAAGCGTTTGACAAAAATCGTTTTCAAAACCTTGTTGAGCTAAATGGGATGATCAATCCCGAGTAACCGTGTTTTGTGTTTTTGTTTAAAAAAAAAAAAAAATCACTATCGCTTAGAATTATGTCGGTTGCCTCAGTTTGAAGGACATATCTTCGGATATGTTTGGTCCTCATTTTTACGTGTAGACTATGAGGATAGCCATTAACCAGATGACTGAAAGTGACCGGGGCGGTTTATGATGTGTTTTTATTCTTTCGCTGAAAATTAGTCGATCATACTTAGTTAGAAGGACACATACTTGTATGTGGTCGGTCCAGCTGATCCATTGGATCTTTAGGATAGCCGTTTACCTGAAAACTTCAATTTGATCGGGGCGATTGAAGTTAAAATTTTTTTTCGGGAGATGAAATTATTTTTCAAGTCTACTACTTCGTAAGAAGTTCCTTTACTATGTTTAACAGAAAATTGATCCAACCTTGGAAAGTGATAGATATACTGATTCTGTGTGCTTAACTAGTGAAGTTATTAGGCCTAAAAGACTTTAGAACAGTCATTGTATGTCATGGTAGCTTCTTATGGTGCGTAAAAGTAGAAGTGATACTAACTAAATCTACTCGATTTTACATGGAAACTCCTTAAGAGTTGTGTATGTCTCCATATATATCTTTTCGAATGATAGGCATAAAAGCGATTACCCAGTCATACACGAGCCCGTGAGTGTTCTGATTCCCGTGAAGATAGCGTGTCAAGCAACTGCAGTGATCCAGATTCGGGACTTGCAGTTGTTTACTACTCTGAAGTTGTGTAATTACTTAAAAAAAAATTGAACAAAAAAAAAATGTGTGAGTTATTGAGACATTCTAGAGTTCATAAATTAATACTTCTCAATCAAGGTGTAAGAAAGAGAAAGGGAAGAAGAGTCTACAGAGTTGTGTACTTACTAGTTAATCAGACACTACGGGTCGAGGTCAACTCGGGGTGACTTGGGGAAAGCCAAATACGCTTTGAGAATAGATAGGAGGCATCATAATCTCTGAGTTGTTGCCCATTTAAGTTTTAAGCTTAATTGAACCTAACCCGTATCACAGAAGCGATGAAAACCATTTTAAGTTATGTACCTGCTTACAACCTGTTTCTTTATGTCATAATACAGCTGAACACGGATCTGTGTGACAGTCACGTAGTTAGTATGATTCCTGCTCGGATCTTTTCTAAAACATGGTAGTCCTTGTCGAGACTGAAATTTGATCCCGTGTACTTTAATTTTTAAAAGTTTTTTTTTCTACTTATGTAGTTGTATGATTTTATGCCTGGTTACTTGGTCTTGATCGTATCATTTAACTTTTTAAAGGATGTTTTAAAACTTAATTGCAAGTTGTTCAAATTATAGGGGTTTGTTTTGTAAAGTTTAATATCGGCGAACTTGTGCATAACTTCGCCTGCAATAGGCGAAGTTATCCATAACTCTGACTCTGTATAATTTTGACCATATATAAAGATATATCTTTGGTCAAACTGTTCATTATTTCAAAAACCCGGCGAACTTATCTTCTGAAACCCTAAGCGAACTTCTATCTCGACTATTGCAGTCGTCCCTGCTGATAGAACAAGGCAAAATCGTTGATGCTTTGAAGGAGTTCTTGGCATCTCAGGGGGAGACGAGCTGTAAGGGCGATGAGCTGAGGACTAAGAAGCGAAATGATCGAGACGATGATCCCAATGCATCGAAAGGTGCAGGTGGAGAGTTGCCAAGAACTGAACAAGCTCTTGGGACTTCCACATCTCAGGGGGAGTCAACAAGTGCAGCGGGCGGTACAGGTGATGATGTGGTGGTCGTGGAAGTTGAGGAGATGGATGATGAGTTTATAGGTGATGATGATGTATTACCGATTGAAGAGATAGAGAAGATTGGTGCAGAGATAGTTATTGATAATGAGATTGAAGAGGGAGAAATTGTAGAAGAGAATATTGAGCATGAGATTCCGGATGTTGATAAGGCAGATATGAGTAAAGATATGGGAAGTGATGAGACGGAATGGGAAGAGCAGCCAAGATGGAAAGAAGGCTATGCTCAGTGGTTCGTAAAAACGAAGAAACCGGCGGTCCCTACTATGTTTAAGAAGAGTTACAACATTAGAGGCTATGCTGAATCGAGAAAGGGGATTATATGCTGGATATATGATGAGCAGTTGAGGCTCTTCGTGATTAAAAGATATGATGGTGTTCAGTACTTCAAAAGGCTGTTGAGATCGTTGAATACATTGCCAGAATGTGAAGTGAAGGACTTAGCCAGATTGGGATTAATAAACAGGAGTGATGATAACATGGCTAGAGTCATTGGGAAGATTGTTTGGAAGGAAAGTATAAAAGAAAAGAAGTTCGAGCTGTTGAAACCACAAAAGGGAAAACTTATTGAAGACAAAGATAGAGGATTGAGAGCAGATGGCAAGCCTTGGATGATTATGAAGTATAAGCCGATCCAGTGTTTAAAAGAAGTGCCGATGAAACAAATGCCCAAGGATGTGCTGAAAGATCTGAAGTGGTGGTACGTTGATTGTGAAACAGCTGAGGCAGTAATGGAGGATGAAGATGAACAAGAGCTGATGAGAGTATATGATCCAATGCATCTAGTGAACTTGTCTCAAGCAGATCTGCAGGTGCTGAACGAGAAGAAAATATTTTATATTCCTGCTTGGAAAGAAGAAGCGAAGAAATATCAAAGAGTTGTTTCGGTCTGTGTACGAGAAGGCGTTCATGCTTAAAGATGAAGATACAGGATTGTTGAAGATTACAAGACACGTGCTTGAAGATAAAGATATGAAGCTACTGCCAAGGGGGAGTCTGTTGGTACATGATGTCAGTAGTTTAGTATATAGTGTCTGTAATCGAGTTAGTTGGATTTGTGTTTTGTATGTAAGCGAAGTTCTCACAAGTTCGCTTGTATAGGCGAACTTGTGGAACAAGCGAAGTTAGTGACAACTTCGCCTGAACATGGCAGGCGAAGTTGTCGTGTTTATAAGGTGCTAGGTTACGGCTTACTGAAAAACAGAGAATTCATTGTTAATCAAGTTGTAACGAGTCAGAGAGTTTGTGTAATCAGTGATCATTGTATCACGTGTTTCCAGTTGCAATACAACGTTTCTTTGTTTATTGTAACGTGTGTTCGATCGTGTTAGCTCGTATCGTCTTCTACGCTCGTAACGTCATACGTAGGGATTCCGCACCTACGTAGAATGAGATATTCCGTGTAGATCCGGCTGGGAACCTACAGCCTCCAAGACAAAGCTACTAAAAACCCAATTCTCTGTATTCAAGTATTTGAAAAATGAATCACTTGACGATATCATCACCAGATATTATCACTTGATGACCGAACTTAGTAATTACTCCATTGAATACAAGGAAGAAGAGATAGTAGAGAAACTCCTTGATGCTCTTCCACCGAAATGGGAAATGTACACGGTTTTGATGAGAGAGGATAAAGAATTTGGCAATATTGATTTGGAAACCGCAGTCAATAAGTTACGAAATTTTGAACTTAACATGGTTCGGAAGGAGACACCAACTGATCAGGTTCAAGATCCGGGAATGTATGATGCGAAAGTCACTCCAAGTTCTAGTTCAAAAGCAGAATCGTCTGCCTACTACTCAAAGGGAGAATCAAACTCAAAAGATGGTCATGTAATTCTTAACATGGATGGCGATGTATGTTTCGTAGCTGGAGGAAGTAACTCTTCAAACCTCAAGCCACAACTGGAAATTTCTCGTCAAATGTTCCAACCAACAACTACTCACAGATGCCCATGAGTGTTAAATCAACTGAACAACAGTTTGCTCTCTATGCATCCTTCATTGCATCTTACGAGAACTACATCAAAGGTAAAATAGTCGACCCTGCCACTTTGGATGAAGACTATGATCAGATCGATGCTGATGATCTAGAAGAGATGGATCTTCAGTGGCAAATAGCTATGATAGTAAGAAGGGTTAAGAGATTCATGAAGAAAACTGGTAGAAAGTTCGTTGGAGAAAGACCAGGGTTTGACAAATCAAAGGTTAGATGTTACAACTGTCAACAAAATGGTCACTTTGCCAAGGAATGTACAAATGAAAGAGTCGAACGCAGTCAGAACAGGCCTGTACAACAGAATGGGGGAGGTAGTGAGAATAGGGCTATGGTATCTAGACAGAATGGAGGATACAACTGGAATCTGCAAGTTGAGGAAGTGTTCGAACAGGCTAATCTGGTCAACATCGAAACTGGAGGGAGCAAGAGAGAGACGGGAGAAAATCAAGCATATATGGCAGAAGTGAACGATCAGCTCTCTGAGGTAAGTTCTGAACTTCATTGTATGCAATGTGAGAATCTGTCTGAACAATTGAAAACAGTAACTGATCAGTTTGTTAGTTTGGACGCACAATTTAAAACGTTAAAAGAAGATCACCACTACACTAAAACTAGAGAAAACAGTTACTCGGTAAAAATAAAAGCTAGTGAAAAGGATATCAGAAGTCGCCAGTCTAGATGATAAAGTACAAGTAATTGATCTTAGTTATGAAGTGTTAAAAGAAAAAACCAAACTAATTGCTGAAAGAGATAAACAGATAGCTGATTACCAGGTTAAAGTGGTGGAACTAAACAGAAAAATTGAACAATTTAGAAATTCCTCAGTAATGCTTGATCACATCATAAGTGTTCAACGTCCCCAGTTGACAAAGGGGGAATTGGATTTTCTGAAGTTCCACCACCGTATAACAATAACTATACTTATAATCCTAGTAATCAGAAATCTGCTGATGTTGAGATTAGTCAGACAGTTCCAGTCAAAATTTCGACTAAAGAACCTGAAGTTGATAAGAGCGAAACAAGTAAGCCAATTCCTAAGGTTAAGATTGCTGTTCCTAGCTCTGTCTCATCAAATTCGGACAAGTCATCCGAATCGGGTGAGATAAAAGAAGAGGTAGTGTTACTGAAGCGAGGGGAGGAATATAAGCCAAATGAAAAGAATTCTTCCCTAAATCCGTTTGTCCCACCATATGTTAGACAAACGGGTAATAATGCAACCTCAACATCTGAAACAACTGTTGAGACGAAAGTTGAACACAGAAGTTGTAACACCCCGACCAAAGGCGGATTATACATCGGGGCGCCACATATTGTTTCATTACTCGTGACACTATTGGTGTCAATATTTATTAATACACATTTTATCGCGCACGCGCAGCGGGGAAAATAAAGAACATAAATCAAACATAAATCAATATATTATAAATTATAACATCCAAACAACATTAACTTGTCCTGATACATTTTAATTCTAGGTCCAAAAGTAAAAACGTCCTATGTGTCCACAAGCTCCAAACAGCTACTGCAAGCCTGAACATGTGTTAAAATAAACGTCAAACACTTGCGTGTTGGTGAGAAATCAAGTTTAATACTATACATAGATAACAATAAATCTGCGCGCAACATGTGTATGTCTGGTTTTCAACAAGGGTGTAATCTGATCGGGACCAACTCTAAGAGACAAGACTGCCAGTGCTCACAATTGAGCTCACAAACAAGACTAACTGTGCATGTGTAAACAAAAGAGAAAATCATAAACGAATGTTCTCCCGTGTTCATCTAATGGTACCATGAAAACTGCGGAATAGACCGTCCATACGGTTAATGATCCACACATACAAATAAACAGCCAAGTCTACGTCCTCAACACATGGGATACTGCGCGACTAAAGTTCATAAACAAGTTTGAGACTCTAAGTTTGTATGAACACATGAACATCCCAAAATATTAAAAGCAAAAAGGGATTAGATACGAGATAACTCACTTGATAAAGATGCGATGTAAGATAATGCAAGAACCAACTCTTAAACAAGCAAAGTTAACCTATAATTAAAGATTATGTTTCAACGATCGGTTTTAGGTCTAGATAATAAGTTAGCATAATTAATAAGTAAATTATTATATATGATATATTACCGGAAAAGCAGGAAGAACAAGGAGGAAGACGGAGGCAAGAGAGGAGGCGGCAGGAGGACAACGACAGAGAGCAAAAAGGGAGGAAGAGATAATAAGAGAGATTAAGTGTTTTGTGTGTGAAGTGTTAGGAAAATATTATTATTATTTATAGAGAAACCCTAGGAGACATAAACCCTAGAAAAAGGGGAAAAGATCTCAAAAAGTAAAAGAAAAGATATCAACGGTAAAAAGTTCTGAAAAGTAAAGATATCAAAAGATATGGCAGCTGCAGGGGGCAAGATAAAGCTGACAGGGAACAGTAAAAAGCATGGGCGGATCAGATAAAGGTACTGGTCAAGCATGGAAAAAGCAGATCTCAAAAGATTATGTCAGTCACTTTATCTGTCAACCAATGGGGTTGGTGCGCATGCTGCGCCGAAAGTAACTATTCAGACATTAGATGGGTTAGGTCAACGGCTCAAAAGATAAGACAACACAAAAGCAAACGGCTAGATTTAAACAGAAGATACAAGGGTTAAGCGCGGGAAGGCTGAGTGCGCGAGCGCGAAGGCTGGCACAACAATCCTTAGCGCACTGCGGGAAGAATCACATCCTTAGCGTGCTGCGTGAACTAGAATTCTAAGCGCATCGCGGGAAGAACATACATTCTTAGCGTATTGCGGGAAGAACATGCATTCTTAGCGCGCTGCGAGAAGAGTCCTCTTCACGCATCGCAGGAACAAGATGTCTTCACGCAGGCTTCCATGTAAGGAGTCTGGCGCGTGGAGCTGCAGACATCCTTAGGCGGGAAGAACCAAAGGACAAGCAAAGAGTTGAGGGAAACAAGGCTTAAGGGCGGGACGGCGACAAGAGGGAAAAGAAGGCGGAATGAGAGAAGGAAGAGGGAGGGGACGGCGGAAAGAAAGAGAGAGAAAGAGGCGGGAAGGAAATATATATTTTTATTATTAAAAGTAAAATATAAGTATAAATAAATATTAACTCATAAAAGAAAGAGATCGGGTCAGAGAAACGGGTACCTGGGTCGGGTCGGATCAGGGCAGATGTCACAGTCTCCCCTACTTTAAGAAATTTCGTCCCGAAATTTATCTCGAAGTAGGTTGCGCAGAGAACAGGTGCGGGTACTTGATCTTCATTTGATCTTCCCTTTCCCATGTAAACTCGGCTCCGCGCTTGGACTCCCAGCGAACTTTCACGATGGGGATACGACTGCGCTTGGTTTGCTTAACCTCGCGATCCATAATCTCAACAGGCTTCTCAACGAAATGCATAGTTTCATCAACTTGAACTTCATCAAGTGGAATGTGAAGGTTCTCGTCAGCTAAACACTTCTTGAGATTGGATACATGGAACGTTGGATGCACATTACTGAGCGCGGGCGGCAGGTCAAGTCTGTAGGCAACTTTTCCCACACGCGCGAGAATCTTGAATGGACCAACATAACGAGGAGCAAGCTTACCTTTCTTCCCAAAGCGGACAACACCTTTCCAAGGCGACACTTTGAGGAGAACAAGATCACCAACTTGAAATTCGAGAGGCTTTCGCCTGCGATCTGCGTAACTCTTCTGTCGGCTTCTGGCAGTCAGCAGATGATCACGGATCTTGGCGATTTTATCGGTTGTCTCTTGAACAAGTTCGGGTCCTGTGATTTGAGTTTCACCCACTTCGCTCCAACAAATCGGGGAGCGGCACTTACGACCGTAAAGTGCTTCAAATGGGGCCATACCAATACTGGAATGATAGCTGTTATTATAAGAGAACTCGATCAAAGGCAGGTGCGAATCCCAATTACCTCCAAAGTCAAGAACACAAGATCGGAGCATATCCTCAAGAGTTTGAATAGTTCGCTCAGACTGACCGTCAGTCTGAGGATGATATGCCGTACTCATGTCCAAGCGAGTTCCTAGCGCAGATTGGAGAGATTTCCAAAAGCGAGATATAAAACGGCCATCGCGATCGGATATGATGCTCAAAGGAGTACCATGGCGGCAGACAATTTCCTTGACATAAAGCTGCGCGAGTTGCTCAACACGGTAGTTTTCACGAATGGGCAGGAAGTGAGCAGACTTAGTCAATCGATCCCCTATTACCCAAATGCTATCATGCTTGCTTGCTGTCAAAGGTAACTTGGTAATAAAGTCCATCGCTACACATTCCCATTTCCACGTAGGAATTTCTGGTTGTTCGAGCAAACCAGATGGGCGTTGGTGTTCAGCTTTAACTTTAGAACAAGTCAGGCACTTAGCTACGAACACAGCAATATCCTTTTTCATACCGGGCCACCAATAAGTTATGCGCAAATCCTTGTACATCTTATCAGCGCCAGGATGAATAGAATACCGAGATTTGTGCGCTTCACTCAGGATATCAGCGCGAAGATTCTCATCACAAGGGATCCAGATGCGACTGAGATAGCAGAGAATTCCACTCAGATTAGGGACAAAGAGTGCTTCCGCGCCACACGCTAACTCGGCGCGAAGGTTACCATTACTGATGGATGCGCGCTGCGCGTCACGAATACGCGATTCAAGGTTGCTTTGAATCGGCGCGAAGTGAAGCTGGGTGCGCGGCAAGATACAGTTAAGTTGGCAGGGTTTTCGGCTGAGCGCATCGGCTACCACATTAGCCTTACCAGGATGATACCGGATCTCACAATCGTAATCGCTGATGAGTTCGTTCCATCGGCGTTGCCTCATGTTAAGTTCCTTTTGATCAAAGATATGCTGAAGGCTTTTATGGTCAGTGTAAAGGATACACTTAGTACCATAAAGGTAGTGTCTCCAGATCTTCAAGGCAAAAACAACCGCACCAAGCTCGAGGTCGTGAGTTGTATAATTCTTTTCATGAACCTTGAGTTGCCTTGATGCGTAAGCGATAACCTTGCCTCGTTGCATAAGAACACAACCGAGACCTTGGTTGGATGCATCGCAATACACGACAAAATCATCATTACCCTCAGGTAGCGCAAGAACAGGAGCTTTACACAACAAACGCTTGAGCGTCAGAAAGGCTTCTTCTTGCTTCGAGCCCCAAATATACGGTTTACCTTTGTGCGTCAGAGCTGTTAAAGGCAAAGCGATCTTCGAGAAGTTCGAAATAAAGCGCCGGTAATAACCAGCTAAGCCTAGAAAGGAACGGATCTCAGAAGGAGAGGATGGCGTAATCCAGTTCTTGATTGCTTCAATCTTGGATGGGTCGACATGAATACCCATCTTGTTTACAACATGACCAAGAAACTGTACTTCATCAGACCAGAATTCACACTTGGAAAGCTTAGCATAGAGCTGCTCGGTTCGAAGCTTCTGCAACACTAACCGAAGATGTTGCTCATGCTCGGCCTTGGTCTTAGAATACACCAGAACATCATCGATAAACACGATCACGAATTTATCCAAGAAAGGCCTACACACCCGATTCATAAGATCCATGAAAACGGCGGGTGCGTTGGTTAGACCGAAGGACATGACCAAGAATTCAAAATGGCCATAACGAGTTCGAAAAGCAGTTTTCGGAACATCTTCATCGCGGATGCGCAACTGGTGATAGCCAGAGCGGAGATCAATCTTCGAGAAACAAGAGGCACCTTGGAGTTGATCAAAGAGGTCGTCAATACGCGGTAAGGGATACCGGTTTTTAATGGTGAGTTTGTTCAACTCGCGGTAATCAATGCACATGCGAAACGATCCATCTTTCTTTTTAACGAACAACACCGGAGCACCCCAGGGCGAAGAGCTAGGGCGAATGAATCCTTTAGCAGTCAACTCTTGAAGTTGGCTGGCCAATTCTTGCATCTCAGCGGGTGCAAGACGATAAGGAGATTTAGCTACGGGGGAAGCACCAGGGACAAGATCAATACGGAACTCGACTTCACGAGCGGGAGGGATACCAGGAAGATCATCAGGAAAAACTTCAGGGAAATCACGCACAACAGGGATATCGCGAAGCTTCTTCTCTTCAACAGGTTTAACCACATGGGCTAGAAATGCAACACACTTCTTCCGCATGAGTCTTTGGGCTTCGGCGC